>NC_137018.1:39292413-39422413 GCF_032717465.1 Coenobita brevimanus
TCTGTTTGTTGACCTCAGTGTTTATCGTGTTGTGTGTGTGTGTGTATGTGTGTGCTGTTCTATTTTAAATTATTGCCATTATCAAATGATTTATCTTGCAAATAAATTTTTTGGCATTTAAGTTTTCTCTGGCTTAAAATTGTCATATGCTAGCGACAAGTAAGCCAAAAAGACGCTCTCGTGGTGAGGGATGTTAACATTAAAAACACCAAGGAAAAATATATAAAATCACTGAACGCCACTAGATCTTTATCCACCGAAGCACCCGTTAAAAATAACAAAGCAGATAATAAATAAGAATAAAGATAAATGTTAATGAAGGCCTCGGGAGCTCCTTCACCCTCCCGAACATGCGTTAAACTTTGATCGACTGGCGGGAACATTTTTAAAAGTTGGCGCGCAAAAAATTCCTCCCAACTGCCACTCTGATTTTTCATCCACTAACTTCAAACTTTGCAGATTTATAAACTTTGTCCATAATAGGAAAAAAATTAAACATGCTTCCTTTTTATACTGCAAACTTTTCTAGCGAGTTTGAATTTTTATGTATCGAAGTTTGATCCCGTGTTTCTGATATCGTTTAAAAAATCTTGGAATTAAGAGGCTACAGTGATGATGTTAATGTGGTATTTTTATTCCTTTATTTTTTCCCTTCTGGCTTCAGTGCCTTGAGTACGGTGATGGGTTATTTATTTCTGGAAACCGCCATCCATCACAATAAAAACCTTTCGTGGTGGTTCATATACGGAAAATACATGTACGTGCATCTGTGTGTGTGTGTGTGTGTGTGTGTGTGTGTGTAGATAGATAGGTATAGACGTATATTGGATTAATTCCCTTCATAAACTTTCATACAATTTTGTTTTCATTGTCTTTTTTCATGAATATTTTTATAATACAGATGATGATGATAATAATAATAATAATAATAATAATAATAATAATAATACTCCTTCCGCCTTTTTGTTCGTTGGCGTGTTTTCATAGTAATACTCCTTATTTGATTGACTTTCCTCTCCTTCCTTCCTCCCCCCCCTCCCCCTCTCCTTCTTTCTCACCACCCTTCCCTCCTTTGGTTTATTTGTTTAATGTTGTGTTGTCGTGCCGGGCGTGGCCTAACAGGTGTTGTGTTTTGTTGCAGGTAAGCCGGTTGGATGCCCCTGTTGCCTGTTGACGGCATGAACGACAACGGTAAGCATGGTTAGAGAGAGAGAGAGAGAGAGAGAGAAATTGTATGAAAATATATTCACACACTTCCTTGTAAGGCACGTCTTTTGTAACACTTAGGGGCAGTCTCTCTCTCTCTCTCTCTTTTCCAGTGTCACCTAGCTTTTCCTTTGTCGTTTTTCTTTCCTCTTCCCACGCCACAGCCAGCGCGAGGAGTGGACGGGGCGCACCCTTTTTCATGGGGGCGGAGGAGGATGATACAGGAGCTTTAGTGAGAAGTATGGCCTCGGATCCAAGAGTCCTGCTACAGAAAACATTTATGACTTACAATGGTATTGTCATAGATGTGTGTGTGTGTGTGTGTGTGTGTGTGTGTATAAGGCTAGGTAAGGTGCCGTATATTGAGACTCACCTGATGTGAAATGGTCTGAATAATATTGTTTCCTTCGTCTGTTTCTCTTTTCCCATGCTGGTCTCTGCTCTCCCCTCCCCTCCCCTTTGCCCTCTTTTCCCCCGCTCTGTTTCTTCCTCTCTTTCCCCCTTCCCTCCCATCTAATCCCCCTTTCCCATCCCTCCTCCCAGCCTTTCTCAAAATACTGTGCCATTCTTTTTCCTTTTCAGTCTAACCTCCCCTCCAGCTCTTCCTCCCCCTCCTCCTCCTCCTCCCCTCCTTCCCATCCCTGCCTTCACCCTCCCTCCCTCCCCTCCATCTCTTCCCTCGTCCCCTCTAGTTGATATTTTATTTTTTCCGGTTTCAAGTTACTGTCTTTTTCCTCCGCACACAGTCTCTCGGTCTGTCTGTTTTGGTGGGAGAGTTTCATCTTTGCTACACCTTTTTTCTTTGTCTAAGAGTGGCAGTGTACACCTGGCAATTTCAGTCGCGGTATGTCTTGTGTGGATCGTAAGACCTTTTGAAGTACCACTTGTCCTTGTAATTCCCTGTCTCTCTCTCTCTCTCTCTCTCTCTCTCTCTCTCTCTCTCTCTCTCTCTCTCTCTCTCTCTCTCTCACACACACACACACACACACACACACACACACACACACACACCAAGTCTGTGTTCTGCTGGCCATTTGTATTATTGTGTCCGGTTCTTGGGTGCCCGTTTACATTATTATTTTACGCCCACAGTAGGTGCAGTTCACATGGTATGTAAATGTTAATCCGCTCCTTGTCCTTGGTGCTAGACTCCTTCACGCGGTGGCACTAATATACAAGCGCCCTTCAACTCCTCCCTTTGCCCCGTAGGTAGAATGGTGGACTGCAGGATATGGTCAACTTCAGCCTACAGTCTACGGGGTTCACTTGCAGATGAACCTGGCAACTTGGCTACTCGCACAGCTTGAATACCATGTCATACTGGCGTGAAATTCAGTGAGTCTTAGTTATAAAGTAGGCATGAGTGTCCTTGGTTACTAATCAAGTCGACCTCTGGAGCTGACTACGCATGACCACTGGCTGAACTGGAGGAGGTTACTGATGTTTGTTAGGTTACGGGAAAAAAATGCGCTGTCATAAAATATTGGAAAGGCAAAATAAACGTAGAATACAGGCATTACAGCATGAAGGCCAGGGTACAAAGATGTAAATAAGTAGAACCACGCACGCAGGCAGACCATCAGACAGACAGGCAAAGGTGGGTACAGTGAGGCAGAGGGAGTCATGCAAGCAGGGAGATCAGGTAAGACAGAGGGGTGGCAGGTAGGCAGGTAGCCACACGACTCACACGCAACCATTAACCTCGTCACTATCATTAAACAGGTGTTTGTTTCTTGCTCCTGTAGCATCATTTTATTTAGCTTAACAGAGACGTCGAAATAACATCATTATATTCTTGGTTATCTCCAGACGATTGTATTCAGCAATGGAGAGACCTTTCTGACAGCAGGGTTAAGTGTCTCCGATGACCCCTGTAAGAGCGGAATAATATCCCTTTTGTATAATGGCATTGGGGTGAATCTTGGCTGCTTTAAAGAGCGGTAGATTATCATGGTCTCTGTGCACCTTAAGCCATCACGTAATAAAGGTGATAGGTCTGTCTTCAGTTTCTAGCAAAGATATGAGCAGCTGTCGGCAGGAAAAATGGTGGTGGTGGTGGTGGTGGTGGTGATGAATGCTTTTACTTTATCCTTGATACTACTATACGATTTTATTTAAGTAAGGAAAGGCCTGTGGTGCTGAAAGGATGCATTTGTTAATGCCGTACCACCGTTTGGAAGGATCTGTCCTAAGCTGAATCAAATCGTCAGGGGATATAAAAAATGAGATGAAAAATATACCACGGACTAACAGACATGATTAAAAATGGCACTGACATATACCAGTACATATGATAAGGGTGTCATTGGCAAGACGGGCATGGGGGATACAGGAACTTCACCCCATAGACACTACCATTTTTTCCCTCTTATCCTCTCGTGTCCCTAATCCCCCCCCCCCTAAAAAAAAAAAGATTGTGTAAGTTAAAGTAATTCTTACCTATAACTGCTGTAAAGGTGATTCGGCGTTAAATCTGGTATGAGTCAATGAAAATCACCCTTTTTGACAACAAGCCACATGGACTAATTTCACCTTTTTTTTTTTTTTCCTTATACACAAAACCTCATGTTCTAAAAAATATATAGGCAGAAATTATCATTATATACAACTGCAATAAGGGTAGCTTTGTGGTAAGGCAGGCATGAGCGGCAATGGAAACTCGCCCCTGTGCCAACGGACCACAGGAAATAATATCGTTTTTTTTTTTTTTTTTGCCCTTGAATGTGAGAGGGAAAGTGGGTCTTGTGTATTTTTAGCAGTAAGGGTGAGGGTGGCTTGGGTCCGAGGTAGAATGGGAGCGGGAAGGGGAAGGTGGAGGGGAAGAGGGAAAGGGAGGGAGCAGGGAAAGGGAATGGCAGGAGGAAAAGAAGGTGAGAAGTGGAGGGTAAGGAAGAGGATGAGAGGAGGAGGGAAAATGTGAAGGAGAAGGGGGAATGAGAAGAATTAGGAGAAGAGGGAAAAAGGGAGGGAGAGAGGGAAAAAAGTTTGAGAGAGAGGAGAAGGGGAGGAAGAATGGAGAAAATGAGAGAAGAAGGGTGAGAGAAATGGGAAGAAGAGAGGATGGAGAGGGAGAGGAAAAAGAGGGAAAGACTTAGTATGGTTAGTATGGAGGACGGGGAGGGGGAGAGAGGAATGGAAATGGAAAGCGGGGAGAGGGAACGAGAAAGGAAGAAGAGGAAAAGAAGCTGGGGATTTTCCAACATTTTTACGATCGATTCCCACTCGTACCTTTGAGTTGGTTTTGCAGGAAGAACTAGACACAGGAAGGTATTGCATTCTCCTTTTCTGCACAAAGCATTTACAGCCTACGGCAATATTCCTTCCGTAAGTAAGGTTTGTTTTGTTGGTGGAGCAGGAGACGTGAGAAGACTTAGAACTTTCAATTCCTTGTTCTTCCTGCACAAACAAAACACGGGTACGATAAGTGTTTGTGAATCCAGCCTCTATCTCACAAGACAGAACTAAGTGTGGACTTGGTTAAAATAGGGGAGTGGTTTGAACGGTGGCAAATGTCGTTCAACCTGGACAAGTGCAGGTGACGCACATCGGTCATGGAAATCCAAGGACCAACTACTCTTTGTAAGGAAGTGAGGTCATCAATACTGACTTGGAGAACTTAGTAGTAACGTTCAGTTCTCCAAATAGTGCAGTGAAGTAAAGAAAACAAAGTTACTTCAAGGTTATATAAAGTGGCAGCTATGTACAACAACAAGATCGTCCTCTTTCTCTACAATTCTCTTGTATAACCGCGTCTGGAGTATGCCGTGAAGTTCTGTTCGCCGAACCTGAAAAAGGATATTGCAGGGCTTGGAAGAGTTCAGGCACTTGGTGCTAAACTGGTGTCATTTATCAGGCACGTGGGATGCCAGAGAAGGCTGCAGACACTGGGCCTCTTTTTCGTCAAGAGACAGCGTGTGGACAGTTAATTGTGGATTCAAAATTTTCCATGGATTTCAATGCGCGAACTGCCAGTACATACAGTTTTTAGTTCAGACAGCATCTCGACGAGGAATCATGGATGAAAGCTGAACTTGAAGCGTTATTACCATGATACGTTACAGGAGGTACGGCCAGTTTTGCACATACAAATCTCCAGTACCTTGAAATCCACTACTAGGCTAGTTGAGGTAGTTGACAGGTCCTGGATAGAGCAGTTCAGAGCTTAAAAAAATATATACATATATTATGTGTAACATCGTAAATGAATGCTTCCTCCATTCCAATAACATTTCCTGAATCTGCCTCCCCCCTCCCCCCCAGGTAATGTTCACTTCCATTTCCTTGCCCTTTCTGCGGGCGGGAGAGGTGGGTGGGGAGAGCACTTATCTTAACTGCTTTTCTCTCGCTAATAGAGTAGCAACATGTACCTGACAACTGCAGTCAGGGTAAATCCTTGTGGGTCGTAAAACTTTTTAAGGCACTACTTGTTCTTTTAACTCTCTCTCTCACACACACACACACACACACACACACACACACACACACACACACACACACACACACACACACACACAAAACGCTGCGAAATAATCCAAGGTAATTAGTCTAACATCCCAGAAAAATACATATAATTAAACTGTGATAGCTGTTTTTTTCCAGACTGAATGTATTTCTGTATATTAAAGTGAAGGATTTAAGGTTACGCAGCTTCATTCCATGTTTGTATTTGCTGTAATCATAAAAAGCAAAGTAAGGCAGGGCAGGGTAGGGTATAGAAAGATAGGGTAGGGTAGGGTAGGGCAGGACAGGACAGGGCTAGATGAAACATAGGAAGACAGGATAGGACAGTGCAGGGCATAACTGGGAAGGACATGATAAGGAAGAGTAGGGATGGTTAGGGTTAGAAGGGGCAGGACAGGGCAGAGAAATACATGATAGAATATAACAACAAATGAGAGGGGAGGGGAGGACAGGCCAGACCAGAGAAACAAAGGTTAAGGCGAGGCAGGACAGGGCAGTATAATAGCATAGGACAAAGTAGAGGTATTCAGTAGGACAGGAAATGAGTAGGTGAGGAAGGGAAAGTAAGATTAGGCATATCAGGATAAGGTACAGTAACAGACCAAAGAGCAGTGCATGGCTGAGAACGGCAGGACAGGAAGGTGGAGTTAAAAGAGGAAGGGTTCGGAAAAAAAGTAAGGGAGGACACGTTAGGGAAGGGTTAAACAAATGTATAATGGGCAGGGCAGGG
Organism: Coenobita brevimanus; assembly: GCF_032717465.1. Lineage (NCBI taxonomy): Eukaryota > Metazoa > Arthropoda > Malacostraca > Decapoda > Coenobitidae > Coenobita > Coenobita brevimanus. Next base: position 39,298,811 of record NC_137018.1, read on the forward strand.
CAGGGCAACAGAAAAGGAAACGAGAGGGTAGGGCAAGACTGGAGACAAGATAGAAAAGGAAAGGTACAGAAAAATTAAGCGAAGACACTTTAGGGCAGGGTTAAACATAGGCTATAATTGGTAGGGCAGGGCAGGGCAAGTTATGGGAACAGAAAATGGAAGGACAAGGCAGGGCATGACTGGATAAGAATGGGTGTGACTGTAAGATGTGGTGGGAAAAAACGGGGAAGGGAAGGGCAGGGCAAGTATACAGTGGGATGGGATTGTGAAGGACAAAGCAGTGCAGGACAAAGAAGGCGAGAAGGCCAGGGAAGGACACTTTAAGCCAGGGAAGAGTAAGGCATAATAAAGGTTAGTGATGGTAGGGCAGGACAAGTGGGTGATGTAGGGCAGGCATGGATGGCAGGACAAGCAAAAATAAGGGCGAATTTTGCCAAACAGATTCAGTCTCTCCAATACCAGTACTCTCATTATACTTTGTTGTTGCTGTTACTAGACAATTATACTCAGCTTAGAAGAGAGCTCTAGGAGGGGAAGGGTTAGAAGGGAGGAGGAAAAAGGTACATTAAGCAGTGATGGGGGGAAAGGAGGAAAACGGAGAACAGGGGAAAATGAGAGAGGGACAATGTGTGTGTGTGTGTGTGTGTGTGTGTGTGTGTGTGTGTGTGTGTGTGTGTGTGTGTGTGTTGCCTGGGGTGGGTGGCTGGCTCTCCACTTGACATTTTACTCTCGCTCCACTCTTTCCACTCTCCTAGCTTTTTTCTCCTCCACCTTCCCTCCTCACTCCCAGCTGTCTCGCTCTGTTTTCATGCTGTTTCGTGTACTCCATTATCGTTGTAATGATGATGATGATGGTGGTACTGGTGATGGTGATGGTAATAATGATGATGATAATGGTAGTGGTGGTCACGGTGATAATGATGTAGGTAGTGGTGATAGTGATTGTAGTGGTGGTTATGGTGGTGGTGGTCACGAGATGATGATGATGGTGATGATGATAGTGGTTGTTGTGATGATGATGATGATGGTAGTGGTGGTGGTGGTGATGATTACTCCACCCCTCACTGCTTACATTTAACTTAAGTCCACTCACTTCCACATCATCATCATCATCATCATCATCATTATAATTCACATTCTTATCTTCACACTTTTTCCGTCTCTCATTCACTCACTCACTCACTCACGAGAGAGAGGATATTGTACAATAATTGGTAGTTGTGGGAATAGAGGAAATATATTTTTATACGAAAGAATGTATACATGTGTGTGTGTGTGTGTGTGTGTGTGTGTGTGTGTGTGTGTGTGTGTGTGTGTATGTGACAGAGAGAGAGAGAGAGAGAGAGAGAGAGAGCATAGTATATGCTACAGTAGATACGCGTAAGTGAAAATGAAGGAAATATATGTTTGTGTGAAGTAATGTATTCGAGAGAGAGAGAGAGAGAGAGAGATAATGTATTCGAGAGAGAGAGAGAGAGAGAGAGAGAGAGAGAGAGTTGGGGAGGAGTGAGTCATGAAGGACGATGTAGGTGGTTCGCTATAAAAGGGAGAGAAGAAAGTGGAAGGTAAAAATAAAAGGAAAAGTTGTGAGAGGGAAAAGAGAGAAGAGATAAAGAAGATCAAAGACAAGGAAGTATATATTAGAGGAGAGAGAGACTTGACAGAGGAAGAAAGAGGAGGAGTCGTAACAAGAGAGAATAAGAGAAGTGGAGATAGTATATGATTAAAAAAGAGCTGGTGAGGAGGAAGGAGAATTTAGAGGAAATTTAATACTTAGAAGGAGGAAGACAAATAAGGAAGACAGTGAAGGAGTAAGGAAGAATGAGTAATAAATCTGGAAGAAATACATAAAAGTAGAAAAGATGATAATGTACATGATAAGGAGGAGGGGAAAGCGAAGGAAGAGGGGAAGGGGAGGAGAGGAAGACGGCTGGGGAGGAGTATGATTGCGGACTACGAAAAAAACTGGAAGAGGGAAAAGAGCACTTTATAGTATAGAAGGAAGTGGAGAGGAATGCTCAGCCGAAGAGGATGAGATGGAGGAAGACACATGAGGAAAACAACGGAGAAGGGAGGAGGAACAAAAGAGGAAAAAATACCAAAAACAAGGAAAAAATGGCGTAGATGATAGAAAGAGGAAAATATAGAGGAGGAGGAGGAAGACAGACAAGTTAAGACAGTGTAAAAGGAAGGAAGAGTAAGAGTAATGTGCGGAGAGTCTGAATTACAAGCCATTATCAGCATTACTTTACATCACTGTCGGGTAATGTGCTTGGTAATGTCAGAGGAGGAGGGGGAGAGAGAGAGAGAGAGAGAGAGAGAGAGAGAGAAGAGATTGAAAGTGAGGTAATAATGGGTGAGAGTGTGAAAACTGAAAGTGATAGAGTAGGGAGAGTGAAAGTGAATGAATGAATAAGAGTGAGAAGAGTAAGAATTAAAGTGAGTGAAAGAGATGTTGAGTAATGTTATAGGAGAGGAAGAATGAGAATGTAGTGAGCAAGTGACAATAAGACAAGCCGGTAGGCGACGATGGCCACCTCAAAGCGGACCAAGCTTTGTCAGCTGCTGGAAGTGAGTTTCGACACGAAAAGTCAATTCTGTATGGAGGTACCGGTACCGGTACTCCAGTGCAACATTCCTCCCAAGAATCATGGTCCTGGCTTGAAAATCTTGGGAACCTTAGCATTTTGCACGAGCAAGGTCGTAATTTTAGCACTATTCATATTTGCACTTGATGACCTTTGGTCCCTGACCTGGCGGATATGGGTCATGCATGTATGAAGCACACTTGTGGTACTCGTTAACGTCTATAAACATGCAAAGTTTCGATTCCATCCACCCACTGTGGGGCTAGGGAACTTGAAATTCGCGGAATGGCCCACAGAGGTACATGTACAACTTATAGGTGGCGCTGCCAGCGACTGGAAGTGAGTTTCAACACTAAATGTAATTTTTGTATGGAGGTACTCCAGTGCAACATTCCACCCAAGAATCATAATCCTGCCATAATAATCTTCGACCATAGTCGTGATTTTAGCTATTTTCACTGTTTTTGCATTTGATGACCTTTGACCTCTGGCCTGGCCAATGTAGCACATATGTGTGCAGTAGAGAGTTGTAGTACTAGTCAGTGTCTATAAACATGCAAACTTTCATTCAGTTCCATTGAGCATGCTGGGGAACTAGGTGGGGGGGGGGGTCATTTTTGAGAACCGGTACTGGTAGTAGTACGGTAGTAGTATTGTTCCCTAGGCAGTCAGGCCGAACAGCCCCGAGTCTCTAAGGAAGGTCATGGCCGAGACTGGGCTTTCCCACAGAGCTCTCAAGGAGTGTATGTTGTGTTGGCACAGGCGATTGTGTGCAAAGCAGTCTTCCATAATGTGCTTAATAGTATCGGGGGCTGTGTTGCATCCTGGACAGGCATCAGCATCGGAGTCATCCAGCCTCTTCTGATAACTTGAGGGTTGGATGATGCCCACCGGTACTGGTTTCTAGGGACGCTGAGGCCAGTCTTCGCAGGGTTGCCACTCGAAAACTAGAGGAGAGGGGAAAAATGGAAGGCTCACTTCCAATAGGGAATGGCCTCAAAATTACGCCTACAGAAGTCAGAACCTTCTACACCCATTATTAATGCTTCCACAGCTCAGAACGTGAAAAGTATGAAAAAAGCTGTTTTTCGGCCGTTGGTAGGCAACTAGTAGTTGCCTAGCAACCAAAATCTTGCAGACACAACTAGGTCATAGGCTGGTCATTGTGTCCAAGTTTGGCCAGAATCGGTTAATTCTGAAGGGTAGAAATGCCTGCCACAGTTAGACAAGAAAGAGAGAAAGAATACAAGAAAGAAAACGCTACTAGATAAGGGCAACCTGGAGCTGGCCAAAAGAGTGGGTGAATTGAATATACCTTAAGTGAAAGTGAGTGCAACAACGGAGAGATGACGAATGAGAGATAGTGAAAGGAGGAATGAAAATGAAATTGAGAGAGAGAAAGGGTGAAAGGAAGAGAGTGAGTAGGTACATGGGAGAGTCTTCACACCTGGAACAATGGAGTACTGAATCCATTTTTAGCCCTTGACTATTGTTCACCGCCGAGTAGGAACAGGCGGCTATTGTGTGTGTGTGTGTGTGTGTGTGTGTGTGCGTGCGCGCGCGCTTTCTCTTGTGAGCTATGTGTGTGTCAGTAATTGAATGATTGTGTGTGTGTGAGAGAGAGATTGTATTTTTTTTTTTTTTTTTTTTTTTTTTACTAACTGAAGTATGCATGTTAACTGTGGGGAAAGAGGAGTGAATAGTACAAGAAAAAAATGTTAAGAGTAAATAAGAAGATTAAGAATGAGAAATCTAGTGGGTGTATGTGAGTAAAATTGAATGGATCACCGATTGAGCGAGTAAATGAGTAAGAATGGGTATGAATATATTTAAGCAGTTAACAGTGAGAAAATGGGTAAAGAAGAATGAGAGTAGGGAATGGACGAATAGGAATGAGTAGACTAGCCAAACCGAATAAGAATGAATAAGAATGAGCTGAGGAAGTGAAAGAGAGAGAGGGTGGATGAATGAGTGAGGAAAAATAAATTGAGAGACTGAGCGAGAGAGCAAGAACGTGTGAGTGAGTGAGTGAGTCAGAATGAATGAGTGTGTGAGTGAGCAAGAATGAGTTGAGTGAGTGACGTCAGCCATGCGAGCCAAGCTTCTCTAATGTTGGCATCTGCTCTCATCTTCACCACTCCACCTGCTACTTATACTACCTACATATCTATCTCCCCACCTGGCTACTTACCTACCTACTTACTTTCATACTTACCTACTTGCCTGCCTGCTTACGTATATTTCTACCTACCTACATACCTACCTTGCCTACTATCTTCCTGTTTACCTACATACCTACCATCCTACCTTTCTGCCTACCTACCTACCTACCATGTAGCAGGTGCGTCCATTGGGCTGCCTCTGTCTGTGTCTGCTGGCCCGTTTGACAACCATTATCCCTGCTTCACTGCTTGCCTTCATCTGTGTTTGTGTGTGTGTGTGAGAGAGAGAGAGAGGGGGGGGGGAAGAGTTGTGTGTATTTTTGTTTGGATAGGTGTGTGTGTGTGAGAGAGAGAGAGAGAGAGGGGGGGGGAAGAGTTGTGTGGATAGATAGGTGTGTGTGTGTGTGTGTGTGTGTGTGTGTGTGTGTGTGTGTGTGTGTGTCACCGGCACTGCCTAAATTATGCAGCCTACAATTCCACTCCACACATTAACCATTACCATTTCGTGCACCATAACTATCATCACGCCTGTTAACACTCCATATCCTCTACCATTGCCACTACCATAACCACCATTGCTACCATTCTACTGTGACCATAACCACTATTACTACTATAACCACTATTACCACCACCCTACCACAACCATTACACGTACTATAACCACCATAACAACCACCGTCACAACCATAACCACCATTACCACCAGCATCTACGGCCATAATCACCATTGCTACCACTTCCACTACTACCATAATCTCTTGCTATCATTCTACCACTATCATAACCACCATTAACACCACCCTACCACAGCCGCCACCTTCACCACCACGATAGCCACCATTACAACCATCTCCACCACAGCCATTATCACAAGTCTGCCATTACCCTGATCAGTCACCATTGCCACTATCTCTCACAGCCATAACCATTACCTGGAGCGTCCTACTACCATAACCATCATCACCATCCTACCAATTCCATAACCACCATTACCACAACCCGTTCAACCACCATTACTCTCCATACCACTAGCATCCCCACTATCACCACCTCTACCATCACCATAACTACCATTACCCCCCTCACCGTTACCATCAGGCACCCCAACCACCACCGTCACAGTTACCATCCCCCTGCAACTACCATCACAGTTACCTTCCCCTGCCACTACCCCTTCCTCCCCAACCATTGCCTTGACGTACCATTAATACAACCATACTACCATACCGTCTTGTCAGCGTGCCACATTCATCACAGTTATACGTATATTTCTTCATGGTTTATCAGACATGGTTATGGCCATTTTCCACCTCCACACCACAGTTACATTACTCCATCACCACACACCTGCCTCTCCTACCGCTACACCACTCTGACACCACCACCTTACACCACACCATATCATTGCCACTGCTGTCTCACCACATCACCACACTACTACTCACACTACCTCGCCACACCACCAGCTACCATACCACAAAACTATACCACGGTCACTCTCCTATACGACCACATCACCACCACACTATCATACTACCACACCGACGTCACCATCACACCACACCTGGACATCATTACATAACCATATCGTTTCGCCACACCACCATCAAGTTCTGTCTTTGCACTAACACATCACAACACCACCACCAGCACGCTTCCAGATAACACTATACTGCACTGTTTTTCTCCAAACTAACACACCTCCACACCACACCACATCACTACCACATTATCGTTGCCATTACCACACCAAGCTAAAACCATCATTTCCACATCGCCACACTACCACACCAAGCTAAAACCACCACACTACCACCACCATTACCACATCACCACGTTACCACCACCATTACCACATCACCACGTTACCACCACCATTACCATACCACCACGCTATCACCACCGTTGCCACACCACCACATTACCACCACCATTACCACACTACCACCACCATCATCACACCACCACAGTACCACCACCATCATCACACCACCACAGTACCACCACCATTACCACACCACAACACTACCATCACCATCACCACGTTACCACCACCATTACGCAGTACCACCACCACAACTACTACCACCCACAACCACACCTTTAGGTTACCACAACACCACTACATTATCACCACCGCAACCACACCACTACACCACAACCACACTACCACCACCATGGCACCACCACACTCATTTATCGCTGTCAGATTCGGTGACCTGAGAGGGGAGAGGGGACAGGGCGAGGGGGAGAGAGAGAGAGAGAGAGAGAGGGGGGGGAGGGGGAGGACTGTGAGGAGAGGAAGGAGGGTTGTGGATGAGGGAGGGGGAAGAAGTGAAATGGAAGTAAGGGGAGGGGAGGGGAGGGGGAAGTATGAAGAGATCAGGAGAGAAGAGAAATAGAAGGGAGGACTGGGAAGGGGGGGAGGGCACGGTCGGAATCAATCACATGAAAGAGAGAAGGAAAATGGGAAGGAAAAGAAAGAGGAAAGAAGGGAAGAAAAAAAGAAGCGAGGGAGGATGGAAAATAGAGGAAGGAAGGATAAGAGGAAAGGTAAAGAAGGGAGGAGGGAAGGAAAGAAAGGAGGAAAAGTAAAGAAGTGAGGATGGAAGGAAAGAAAGGAGGAAGGATGGTCTAAGTTATCAGAATCGAAAATGAAGGATGGAAGGAAAATGAAAGAAATGTTAGTAGAAATTGAAGAAGTGAAGGAGGGAGTAATGGAGGAGGAAACAAAGTGTCGAAGGAAAAAAAGAAAAAGAAAAACAGAATGTTTGATGAAGGAAAGAAAATAGGGAGAGGTGGTGGAAGGCTGAGAATGAACAGCAGAAGAAGGAAGAATGAAAGTTGGTAAATAAGAAGCAAGGGATTAAAGGTGAAGGAGGGAGGAAGGAAGGGAGGGATGAGTGAACGGGAAGGGGATGAAGGAAGGTGGGATTGAAGGAAGGAGTGAAAGTGAAGAAAGGAAAGGTGGAGAGAGAAAGAGGGAAGGAAAGGTGAAAGAGGGAGGGTTAGGAGAGAAGGGGGAGAAAAAGAAGTAAAAGAAGGAGGAAAGGAGAGTGGAAAGAAGGGAGGGAAGAATGGAAGGAAGGAATGAGGGCGGCAACGGTGAATGAAAGAAGGAGTGAATGAGAGAAGGAATAAAGGAAGGAAAGATGAGAGTGAAGGAGCAAGAGAAGAAAGATGAGGAAAGGAAGGCTGGAGGGGGAGAGGCAAGGAGGGAGCGTGGCAGACAACACTAAAATGCGACATCCACTCCCACATTGATTATCAGGACCCGGCCAGGCAGGGTTGGGGGAGGCAGGAGCGAGGCAAACGTGAGGCAGGAGAGAGGTAAGAGAGGTAGGCAGGGCTGGAGGGAGGGGAGGGGAGGCAGACTTGGGGGAGGCAGGAAAGATTCAGGGCTGAAAGAAGATGGAAGATGGGTAAGGGAGAGGCGGGGGGGGGGGGGAGGCAGGTGTTGGGGTAGGCATAAGGAATAGGAAGAAAAGTGAGGAGTGAAGATCAGAAATAAAAGAAATGAGTGGAGAGAGAGAGAGAGAGAGAAGTGGGAGGAAATGAAGGAGGGAGAAAGTGAGACGAGAAGATGAGAAGCAAGAGAACAAGGACTGAAGGAGAGAGGGGGCCAAGTGGGAGGAGGAAGGGAGGAGAAAGAATGAAAGGAAGTTGGAGGGAAGGAGGGATGAGGCAGACTTCCTGGTTGATAAGGGATGAGGATGTAGATAAGGAGGGGAGGAGATAGGTGCAGGGAGGGTGAGAGGTGAAGAGAGAGGTGAGGTGGCTGTTGAGGTGAGGTGAGGGGTGATGAGGTACGGACATAAGCCTAGCTTCTAGGAATCACCCGACACTCAGTATACAGAGGGCGGCGCGGGGGCAGAATTACCACAGTCACATAACATACATACATACATACATACATACACCCACCACGCACTGTTGGCCATCCTGTGAATGCGGTCCAGGATTAACAGAAGACTTGCCCTCTAATTAAGTCTGCGGTGGTTCGGTGATTATCCTACACATTCGTGATGCGTGAGCACCCAGTTTAGGGACTGAACCCACACAGTGGCGGACATTTAAGGTGGGCTGTGGTTATATGTCCTATTATATGCGTCTGTTTGTTCGCATCTTGTCGGTTCTGTCGATGACATACTGACGCACATACAAATCGTACCCAATACGACACATGCATCGCCAATCATACAGACACCTCTTCCCCATTCGTACTTTGCCAGCATGGGGAAGGGTTAATTCCTGCTCTCACTCCCTCCGAGAACAAGATCAGGTGCTGCAGTAGATGTAATAGAGACTGAGTCAGACCCAGATTACTGTCTAATACAAGGTGAAGGATAGGGGAAAACAGCAGAAGACTCTCCCAACCGTACAGACCCGCTAGAACTCAACCTTACAGGAAAGTAAGACAGCGAACATCTTTGCAGGACTGAAATTCCCTAAGGAATTTAGTTAAAACGATAAAAGCCAATACCAATAGGATAGTAAAAACTGAACGTGTAGGATGTAAAAGTAATATTACCATTATTTTTAAATACATGCATACTATACACATTGACACTGTACATACAGCACTCATGCACATTGTATGTAATGAACTGAGAGAGAGGGGGGGGGGGATTCTCACTAAGGCAATGACAATCAGTTCCTGAAAATTGTGAAATCAGTATGTTAAAACATGCATGGGCATTTCCCACCTTTTGCATCACACACACACACACACACACACACATCACCAGGATTTTCGCATCAAACTCGTTAAAACTTGGGAATTGCGTGATCAATACTACATACAGAGAGGAAGGGAGTAGCTAGTAGGGAGGGAAGGTAGGAGAGAGGTTTTGTGTGTGTGTGTGTGTGTGTGTGTTGGGATACATAATTGCCACAACGACCACTGTGAATACAGGTGTTCGTATTATTATCAGAACTCTAGTCAGTTAATTTTCATCTGACATAAGTAGGCCACTTGAGAGGGAAGTAGTGAAGGAAAGAAAGAAAGAGAAATATAAAAATGTAAAGAAAATAGTGAAGGAAAGAACGAAGGATGAAGGAAAAACCTGCAGGAAAGAAGGAAACAGGGAAACGAGTGGAAAGAGAATGTGCTAGAAGTAAAGAGGGAGGAAAGGAATGAAGGAGGGCCTGTTGATCTGAACGAGGAAAGAAGGAAGGAAGGAGTGAAGGAGGGTGTACAGATCCGAAGGTTTGGGATTGGTTGTATTGTGTCCTCATGTATCAGTTCTTTTTTCTTTCACATTATCTTCCTTTCTTTCATTTCCTTCTTTTATCTCACTAATCTTTTTTTTTTCACGTCTTCCCTTCCGTCTTTCCTTTCTTCTACACTGTCCCTCTGTTTCCTCTTCCTTTCTCTTTCCCTCCTAGTTGTTGCTTCCTCCCTTCCTCCCTCCCTCCTTACCCAACTCCTCCTTTCACCTCCTCTGTCTCTCACTCCTGTCGTATTCCCCTTCCTCCATTTTTCGTCCATCATATTTTCTTACCATCCTTCCTTATCTTACCATCTTTTGTTTCTTCTTTTCCTTCATCCTTCTTTGATCCTCCCTGCCTCCCTCCTTCATTCATTCATTTATTTATTCATCTTTACTTTCCTCGTCTTCTTTCCGTAAGGTCTTTTTATACTTTTGTTTCTTTATCAATCACTGCATCTCTCTCTCTCTCTCTCTCTCTCTCTCTCTTTCGTGGTAGTTGTGGTGAAAATGGTGGTAGAACGATGGAAGTTGCGGTAATGGCTGTAGAAGTTTGCCAGCTGTGGTAGTTGTGGTGATGATGGTGGTGATAGGATGGCGCTTTGATGGTGAGGGTGGTGAGTGCTGCGTGGTGGTGATAATAGTGAAGAGGTGAAAATGTGTTGATGCAGATAGGTGTGATGATGGTGTTAGTGTGTCTGCTGGAGGGTTTAGTGGTGATGGTGATGGCAGTTGTGATGGTGATCTATCTATCTATCGCCAGGCGCCTCAATCCCGTACGGGGTGGCCACAAACAAATCGCTTCCACTTCGCCCTTTCCCCCGCCATTTCACTGCTCTGCTCCCAGTTCACACCCCCCTCTCTCTTATACCTCTCCATCTCATCCTCGGCCTCCCCCTCCCTCTCCCCCCCTCCACCTCACTCACATACACTCTCTTCGTCAGTCTCTCACCCTCCATCCTCTCCACATGGCCAAACCACCTCAGTGTGTTCTTCCTAACGCTTCCTATCACATCCACATCCACACCAAAACGCTCCTTTATATCCTCATTTGTCAGCCTGTCTCTCCATGTGACTCCACAGGCTCCTCCTAAATAACTCATTTCCACTGCTCTCACTCTTTACTTGTGTCCTTCCAACAACGTCCAAGTTTCACTTCCATACGTTAGAGTTGGTATCACAATACTGTCATGTAGTAACTTTTTCACTTCCATGCCCACTTCCCTGTTTCTTATCACTGCTTTCAAGGAATCAGCAACCTTTCTTCATTGTTGTACCATTTCAAGCACTTCACCCCCCAAACTTCCATTCATACTCATCACACTATCCAAGTGCCACATTTTCCAGTTCCTCACCATCCAACCTCACTGTACATTCACTGACTTCACCTCTCTCAAAGACCATCACTTTACTTTTCCCTGTATTCATCTTTAGATTCTGTTTCTTACACACACTCCCAAAGTCATCCACCAAGCCTCGCAGCTCTCCTTCGTCTTCACACAACAACACAGTATCATCTGCAAACAACAGTACAAGGAGTTTCCATACACTACCCTCTCACCAGGGCCACTCCAACTCCCACTACCCTACCTTGTACCTTTTTTATTACCCCATCCATGTACAGATTGAACAACCATGGAGACATGACACATCCCTGTTTCAACCCAATCTTCAAAGAGAAAAATTCACACAGTTCACCATCCACATGCACTGCAGCCTTAGCACCATCATACATACTCTCCACAGCATTCAACAACTTCCCATCTACTCCATATATTCTTAATACTTTCCACAATCCTAGTCTATCCACCCTGTCATATGCTTTTTCCAAAAGCCATGAAAGCCGCATACAACTTCTTTCCCTTCTCTAGAACTTTTCCACTAAAGAACTAAGAATGAATATCTGATCTACACAACCTCTTCCCTTCCTAAAGCCTCCCTGTTCTTCTCCAACTAATTCCTCTGTTATTTCCCTAACTCTGTCAATAAGTATCCTACCATATACTTTTCCTATTACACTAAGAAGACAAATGCCCCTATGATGATGATGATAATGATTGTGATCATGATGAGTTATATTGGCGCTGACGGTGGTGATGATTGTGTTGATAATGATCGGAGATTGTGATGGGCATAATAATGCTGCTGCTGCTGATGGTGATGGTGGTGGTGGTGGTATTGTCAGGGGCATGTTAGACATGATATTAATAGTAATGGACTTTGTGTCGATGATGGTGATGGTGGTGATGATGACGATGATGATGAAGGTGGTAGTGGTGATGATGATGATGATGATGGTGGTGGTGGTGGTGGTGGTGGTGATGATGATGATGATGATGATGATGGTGATGGTGGTGGTATAGTGTTGTAAAGTGTACGCTGTAAGTGGTATTAACAATAATGGACTGGGTATAGATGTGGTAATGGCGGTAGTGGTGGTATTAAACCTGGTATTACCGTGGTAGTGGTGGTATTAGCCTGGTATTATCGTGAGAGCTTGTTGTGGAGAAACCAGATTGCATTTTTACTGAATTATTTTTATTTTTAATGATGCAAATCTGCGTAAGTGATGGGATAACATGGGATTAAATTGTGTAGATGATAATTACCTCTCTCTCTCTCTCTCTCTCTCTCTCTCTCTCTCTCTCTCTCTCTCTGCGTTATATGTTTTGTAATGCTGGAAATTGTGTGAGTTGTTTTAGTTTTGATGGTATTATAGTAATGTTAGTGGTGGTGGTAGTAATGGTGGTAGTTGTGGTACCGTAGTCATGATGGTGGTAGCTGTGGTATCGTGGCAGTGATAGAAATACTGTAGTCTTGGTGTTAGTGGTAGTAATGGTAGAGGTGATAGGATAGTAAGAGTGGCGGTGATAATTGTAAAGGCGCCGTAAAGATGAAGATAATAACAGTGGTAGTCTTGTGGTAGTGATGTAAAAGTGGTAGCGATGTTGGTTATATTATGATGATGGTTGTTGGAATGGTGGTGGTTGTGGTTATTGTGCATGCAGAGGTGATGGTGGTAGCGATGGTGTTGTAATGGTGTTAAAGTTGGTTTTAGGAGGCGTAGGAGACAGTAGCACCTCCTTATTACCGATTTATTTTGCTTATTACACCTTAACTTTCTCTTGTATGTTGCTTGTATCGCGTTATCGTCAGTATAGTTTGCATTAATAACATACAAAAAGGATATTTATATATTGAAGTATAAGGTGTAGAGTAAATCGCTATGGAAGAGGTGTTACGAAATCTCCACGCATACTCAGAGTACGCCCCACAGTTATGATAATGTTACGATGAAGCTGAGTGTACTGGTATGTGGCAGTGGTAGGCGTGGTGGTGGTGGTGGTTGTTCTGATAATGGTGGTGGTGATATGGTTGTGGTGGACTGGTGGTGATGGTGGGGATAAAAGTGAAGTAATTAAGATGATATTGGTTGTAGTGGTCGTGGTGGTAGTGATGTAGTTCAGATAACATTCGGCTAGTTGTTCTCATAGTGGTGGGGGTGGTGGTGGTGGTAGTAGCAGACCGGAGATAATGTTGGGTGTTGAGGTGGTGGTTGTGGTGGGGAATATTGGTTGTTCTTGTGGTAGTGGTGAATGTTGGTTGTTGTTGTTGTTGTGGTAGTGGTGATGGTGGTGAATGTTAGTTGTAGTAGTGATGGTGGTGGTGATGAATGTTGGTTGTTGTGGTAGTGGTGTTGCATGTTGGTTTTCATGGTAGTGGTGATGGTGGTGAATGTTGGTTGTGATGGTGGTGGTGGTGGTGGTGGTGGTGGTGGTGGTGCATGTTGGTCGTTGTGGTAGTGGTGATCGTGGAGGTGACGGTGCAGTAGGTAGGTAACACAACATTCCTTCACGCAACTCACCCCAGCTCCTGCCACACCACCACTACTACCCCTACCACTCCACAACCTCCTCACCTCTCATTCCATCCACCCCTCCAGTACCTCTTTCTCTTCTCCATCTCCTTTCTCACTCCCACACCACCCTTTCTCCCCTCCAGCCACCTCCCCTCCCCACCTCTTCCCTTTCCTTCCATTCCCGTCCTCCCCCGTCTCTCTCTCCTCCTCCCTCCCTTCATCACCTATCCATTCCTCCATCTCTCTCCTTTTCAGTCTTATTTCCTCCTCTCCTCCATCTCTTCCCTTCTTCCCTCACCTCTTCCTCTCCTCTCTTCCTTTTCATCTCCTTCCCTTTTAAGCATCTCATTACCTTTGTCTCTCTCATCTCTGTATCTCTCATCTCGTCACATCTCACCTGCCTTACTTCCATTGTTCTCCCGCCTCACCTCTCCCTCCCTCACCTCCATTTCTCTCATCTCCGTCGCTTTATTCTCACATAAAAGCCTCTTCATCACCTCACCATCTCTCTCTCTCTCTCTCTCTCTCTCTCTCTCTCTCTCTCTCTCTCTCTCTCTCTCTCTCATTATAGTGTTGTGGCTGTTGCTCTTGTTGTAGAAGCTTGTTGAATATTAATTATGTTTGTCGCGTTCCTGTGTGTGTGTGTGTGTGTGTGTGTGTGTGTGTGTGTGTGTGTGTGTGTGTGTAAAGAATGCGGGTACATTTGTGAGTTTTTGGCATGTGTCAAGAATGCAGATGTGTGTGTGTGTGTGTGTGTGTGTGTGTGTGTGTGTGTGTGTGTAAAGAATGCGAGTACACTTGTGAGTTTTATGCATGTGTCAAGCATGCAGGTGTGTGTGTGAGAGAGAGAGAGAGAGAGAGAGAGAGACTAATCCCTTCATTATAAACACATCCTTCTATATTTCAATCTGAGGACGATTTTCTTCATTACGGGAGACTTCCAAACTGGAGGGGTTAGATGCAGTCTTCATAAACCCCTTCAGACCGCTCTCATGCTGAATAAAATCGTCTGAAGTTAGCCAGAGTAGTAGCAGAGGAGGGGGTCATCGTGCTGGAAGGGTTAAATAAATGAAATCCAAAGAGGCTGATGATATTGATAGTTTGACCATTAAATTTATCACGATCGTGGCAGTTTTACGATTCTGCCCCAACTATTTCCAAACATTTATTTGCTGATTTATTTATTTATTTATTTATTTTTTTTTTTTCAGGTGAGAGTGAGTCATAGGACCGTGGGTGTTAATTATTGTGAGTATAGATTTGGTCATACATCAGACAGTGTGTGTGTGTGTGTGTGTGTGTGTGACATATTTTAGGGTTGCATGTACAGTACTAATAATTACAAGGACTCCGTTGGCTTGTAATTCTTGTCTGTTGATGTATGCAAGTTTATAAATGTATGCTTAAACTGATATATGCAGAACACATAAAACAAACGTATTATACATAAGAAACATTAGCCGTCAAGTCCTTGTATATAAATAGCTAAATATACACTGGTTTGTTATCCATATACGTTATTCTATGTAAGTATATCCATGCATATGTATTACCGACATATGAGACGCATTTGAAGACACGTGCTATATATAAACAGAACAAGACTCATATCACATTATATCTCAAGTATACGTCTAACTTTGGTTCCGTTAGCGTGGTGTTCGTGTGTTTGTATGTATATTGATGGATGTGTATTGCTGACGGTAGCCTGCGTGTCGGTATGGGTGTGTGTGTCATTTGTGTGTACAGAACCAGCCATGCTTTGCAATACCCTTCTCATTTTTAGTACTTGACGTCACACACACACACACACACACACACACACACACACACACACACACACACACACACACACACACACACACACACACACACACACACACACACACCATAAATAGCTACTCGCATTCCTGACACACACCATAGACCCACATGGTATACACACACACACACACACACACACACACACACACACACACACACACACACACACACACACACACTGACCCTACTGAACTTGTAGAGATAGCATGCAGTCTTAATGAAGCAGATTCGAATCCACGCTGGGGCAGGGAGCGGTGTAATTACTGTATTTGAATTTCACTGAAGCAGATTTTACTGATCTATCTAGTGACCCACCGACATTAAAAAATAAATAAATAAATAAATCTCCGCTAATATCAACACACCAGTCCTGCATGAGACAGTCCTAGCATGTATTAAATATGGACAGTGGGTGTTAGCGTCGAGGTGGTGGCATGTGTACAGTATGTGTATTTTCGTAGGAGGACTGCTGGGCCTCGGAGAACGGTATGTGAAGCCTGTGCCCAGAGTCGGGGGAAAAAAAAATAATAATACCGTCATTCTTGACACGCACATATATAAAAAAAAATGACATTTGTGCTCGCATTCTTCACACACACACACACACACACACACACACACACACACACACACACACACACACACACACACACACACACACACACACACACACCTCATATCTGTCAGTGTGAGTGCCCGCGCCATTTGTTTGTGTATAAAACAAGCCCCCGCATTCGAATCCGCACGAACGCGCAAAACCCTGGAATTACGAGCGTGTTGGGGGCCGGCGCCGTAACTCCGCTCGCGAATCATCGTAAAACTCTGGGAACGTGACGGGAAATCGGAGCGGTGTTGTAAAGCGGGGAACATTCGTAAAACGGGTGCCAGAGCTCAGGAATTCGAAATCGGCGCCCGTATATTCGCGCCCCAGTGAAAGCGGCTCCTGGGAAAAATGCGGCAGCGGCGTGGGTGTGTGTTCGAGGGCTGAGGCGCAAGGAAAGAAAAGGAAAAAAAAAAAAGGTATGCGTATGAAAAAAATATAGAATACCATGCCTTTGCTTATTTTTTTTTTTTGTAATTAACCGTTTTATTCTGATGTAATTACATCCTCTAGCGCGGTAGGGTGGCCGGTATAAGCCCGGTGTGTGTGTGTGTGTGTGTGTGTGTGTGTGTGTGTGTGCAGTATAATTCGTACAGTTTTATCTGGTTTGAACCAAATTTGATGGATGCATTGAGGGTTATCCATGAGAATAAGTTAAAAATTTGGGTCACAGGGGTAAATCAGCTCTACAATACAGACCAGATATGACGGAGGGGCTGAGGGTCAGGCGAGGATGAAATTATTCCGTTTTGATAACAGTGGGTCAAAGATCAAAGTCACAGGGAAGGTCAAATTGTTTGGCCCTATAACAAAGATAATTTTTATTCGATTTGGACGACTTTTGTGGAAGGGTTGGGGGACAGGCAAGGATGAAGTGATTCGGTTTTAAGAGCAGTGAGTTACAGGTCAAGATCACAGAAGATAATCTGAGACAGTTTTGATTCGGTTTAGAGCTAACTCGGTGGAAGTGTTGAGGGTCAGGCAATGATGATGTAATTTGACTGTAGGACAATCGGTCAAAGGGAGGGGTGAAAGGCTGGGTCATTTAGCCAGCTGCAGGACGTGTGCTCCGTCCCGGGTACGTCTTGTTTGTAATCGTTCTTGCCGCCACCAGACGATTTTATTCAGGTGGGGTGGACCTGCTGTAGTGGGGGGGTCAGATACAGCTTTGATTAATCCCTGCACTACTTGGAGACTCATCTTGTACTAAAATAAATCGTCTGACAGTGGCAAAAATAGTGTCTAAAATACGTCATCTGACTAAATGGGTTCAAATACGGGGGTATGTTAGAAATATGATTCGATAACGACGCTGAAAGACTAAAAGTGTAAGCAAAATTTAATTTTGTCAAAAGTGAGTGTCGTGAGACGATTTATTTATAGGTTGAAGGTGTGGAGTAGGTGAACAGAAAATTAGAGGCAAAAATCAAACGCGTGTAATGTTTTTACTCATCGGACTAAATATTCCAGTAATGAAACATGAGAAAGTACGATATCGAGCTGAAAATTGCTAACAAGATAATTGCCCTAAAAACCCAGCTGACACATCACTTAGGCAGGAAACCAGTACACGATATTTGTCAGAATGTTACGTTAAGGGGATACAGACTGGCAGATTATAACTGTCATTGCCACAGGACATTATTTTTATTTTTTTATTATTATTTTTTTTTTTACTTTCACCTGAAGTAGTGCAACTCGCAGCTCACTTATTATTATTAATTAACGCGAAATTATTGAAGTGACAGCTTATTAAAACGGTGGAGGGATTAAAGGATGTGAGTGCGCATATATTAGGTATTTTTAGCGTTAATGATACTGGTGTGTGTGTGTGTGTGTGTGTGTGTGTGTGTGTGTGTGTGTGTGTGTGTGTGTGTGTGTTGATGTATTTTTAGCGTTAATGATATTGGTGTGTGTGTGTGTGTGTGTGTGTGTGTGTGTGTGTGTGTGTGTGTGTGTGTTGATGCATACTGTGCTTTTGTAATAAGTAACATGTATTTGTAAAAGTAAAGAGTGTGAGCATTTGTAAGTGCGTGTGCAGTATATATAATGTATATGCACGTATGTATATTTGTGTCGGTGTATACGTATAGAACGGTGGTAGGTCGCCGTTTGTAGTGTTGACAGAGGCTGGGGGCCGTGTATGTGTGTTTATGTGAGTATTTTTAGTATATATCTGTATGTATGTACGTGTAAGGTATGTGTGTCATGTGCATGTTGACAAGTGTGAGAGTGGATGATTACATGGCTTTCCACAGCCCCTACCTCCAGTCCCATCCTTGCCATCCCCTCCCCTCCCCTAACCATATTCTGCACCTCTCCCCCTCATTTCCCATCCTCCCTTCCCCTCTCCTACCCCCACCCTCTCTCCTGCTCCCTCACTCCTCACTTTTCCCTTTCCTTATCACATCCTATACCCCTTTCCCTCCCTACCTCCCCTGTCTCCCCCCTTCTCTAACTCCATGCCTCTCCTCGTCCACTCTTCTACCCCCTCTTCTCTATACTTTTTCCTTTATTCCCTGCCTTTTATTCACTCCCCTATCTCACACATCTCTCTTTCATCTACTCTCTTTCCTCCCCTCCCTTCCCCACCCCTTCCTTCCCCATGCCCCACTCACTCGCACGGTTTCCCCTGCCCTTCCCTTAATCTCTCCTCCCCCTCCCCCTCTCTTATCTCACATCCCCACTCCCACTTCAGCCTCTCCCCCTCCCCTCCCCTGCTCTTCCTCCACCCACTGTTTGTTTACTGTTTACCATAGTTCACTACTATGAGGTATTTTCTGTACATCAGCCACAAGATTCTCTCTCTCTCTCTCTCTCTCTCTCTCTCTCTCTCTCCCCCCCCCCTGTATATATACAGTATATATCGTTGTTTATATACATATGTGTATGATAGTATTTTTTTACGTGTGCTTCTTTGTGTGTGTGTGTGTGTGTGTGTGTGTGTGTGTGTGTGTGTGTGTGGGGAGTGTCCGGTTGGGTGAATTCTTTGTTTGTTGATGGGTGATGGTTGGAGCTGGCTGACTCTCCCCTCCCCTCCCCTCACCCCTTCCCTCCCATCTCATCCCCCTTTTCCCTCCCCCTTCCCTCCCCTCACCCCTTCCCTCCCATCTCATCCCCCTTTTCCCTCCCCCTTCCCTCCCCTCACCCCTTCCCTCCCATCTCATCCCCCTTTTCCCTCCGCCTCCCCTCCGTCGCCCTTCCACCCCTCACTTGTAATCGCCTCTCTCCTCATTCTCCATTTTAATTTCTCTCTCTCTCTCTCTCTCTCTCTCTCTCTCTCTTCTATTATACCAGACTATCTCATTCTCTACCATGCTCTCTTTCCCTCTTCTTCCTCCATTCCCTTCTGTTTCTTTTCCTCCCCTCCCCTCCATATTAATTCCATTCTATCTCCACTCCTCTCTCTTTCCCTCCCCTTCCATTTTTTCCATTCTCCTCATCTCTCCTCCCCCTCTTTATTCCCTCGCTCCCCTCACCCCCGTATGCCATTCTTCCCTCCACTCTCCCAGCAGCTCTCCGTCCCCTCGTTTGCTTTCTTCCTCTCCCCTCCCTGCCCCACCCCTCCCCTCCCCGCTCTCCCCTCCCCTCCTCTCCCTTGCTGTTGGGCGGAAAATATTAATACAAGGAAACAATGGGCGAAGGGGAGTTGGCCTGTCTGTCTCTTTGTTCTCTCTCTCTCTCTCTCTCTCTCTCTCTCTCTCCCCAACAGATTGATTGAATGGTTGTATATTTCTTTACCAGTACTGCCGTCTGTTTTAATGCCTGTTTGTCTCCTGAATGTCACTGTCTCTTTGCTTCCTTCGGTCATTAATTGCATCTCTTCTGCTGCCTCTCCATCTCTCTTTGTATGTAGTTAATTAGGACAGGTTTCTAATTATTGGTTGCTAAGTGGTACAATTAGTGAATAGTTACTAAGTGGTGAGTAATACTTGAGTGAATGAAGTGCTGGAGTAACTGTGCGTGAGTGAATGAATTGGCCTTGAGTGGTTAATAGTGCTTGAGTGAATGAATAGTGCTTGAGTAACTGCTTGAGTGAATGAATAGTGCTTGATTGTTGAGTAGTGCTTGAATGTTGAGTTGTGCCTGAGTATTGAACAGTGCCTGAGTGTTGAATTGTGTGTGAATACTGAGTGGGTCTTGAGTGGTAGTATTTATAAGGGTAAAGGTGCTTGAATA
Source organism: Coenobita brevimanus (assembly GCF_032717465.1). Classification (NCBI taxonomy): domain Eukaryota; kingdom Metazoa; phylum Arthropoda; class Malacostraca; order Decapoda; family Coenobitidae; genus Coenobita; species Coenobita brevimanus. Next base: position 39,319,237 of record NC_137018.1, read on the forward strand.
GTGCTTGTGTCTGGTGCGTTCACTCCTCCCATCGCCAGAATTTCCTGTTTAGGCGTGGAGGATCCGGTGTCTCTCCGTCTATCTGTATCGCCTCCTCTGCGTGTGTCTGTGTTCTCTCTGACCCTGCTTGTCTCTGTGGTATCTGCTTACCTCTGCCGTGTCTCTGTTCTCTGCTTACCTCAGCTTGCACCTGTGTTCTCTCTGACCCTGCTGGCACCTGTGTTCTATCCTCTGCCTCTGTTTGTGTTTTGTACCTGACTTCTTATTTGTGTCTTCTGTGTTCTGCCTTACTGCTTGTGCCTGTGCTCCCTGCTTGACTGCTTGTGTGTATCCTCAGTGCTCTCTGCCGTGGCTTTGTATCTCTGTTCCCTGCTTGCCTCCCCTGCATGATCTCTGTTTTTGTTTGCTTCTGCTTGTGTCTGTGTTTTCAGTTTTTGTCTGCTTGTGGTTTTGTTTCCTGCATGCTCCCGTGTCGAGTGGTAACATTAGTCCTGTAGGTTGCTAGGGATGTGTGTGTGTGTGTGTGTGTGTGTGTGTGTGTGTGTGTGTGTGTGTGGTTGAGTGAGGATTGGCCCTGTGATTGAGTGTGCATGTATATTAGTTGAGTGTGCCATATGGTTAAGTGTGCGTGCAATGTGGTTTAGTACGTGCAGTGTGGTAGACTTTGTGTGTAGTGTGGTTGAATAAGTACAGTATGGATGAGTGTGCGCGTAGTGTGTTTGAACGTGAATGCAGTGTAGTTGAAAGTGCGTGCAGTGTGGCTGAGATTGCGTGCAGTGTGATGAGAGTGTTTGAAGTGCATCTGAGTGAGTACAATGTGGGTGAGTGTAGGCAGCATGACTGAGGGTGCGTGAAGTGCGAGTGAGAGTGCGTGCGTCTTTGTGTAATATGCATGAACCATGGACTGTGGGTAATACACGATTGAGCTGGCGTGGTTGAAAGTGTGTGTGTGTGTGTGTGTGTGTGTGTGTGTGTGTGTGTGTGTGTGTGTGTGTGTGAGATTGCGTGAGTGTGGCTGTGGTGGTTGTGGGAAGGGGGGGGGGGATGGAGCAGAAAGCAGGGAGGCGTGGCTTTAAGCAGGCGGGCTGGGTATTGAACCTCTGTCCGCCCTCAAGGTGAAGTTCACGCCACGCTCACCAATGCTCCAACGCCCCACCTCATAATGCTCCACGCTCATGCCTCATAATGCTCCACCCTCATACCTTATATTGCTCCACCCTCATACCTCATAATGCTCCACCCTCATACCTCATAATGCTCCACCCTCATACCTCATAATGCTCCACCTTCATACCTCATAATGTTTCACCCTCATACCTCATAATGCTTCATCCCCATACCTCATAATGCTCCACCCTCATACCTTATAATGCTCCACCCTCATACCTCATAATGCTTCACCCTCATACCTCATAATGCTCCACCCTCATACCTCATAATGCTCCACTTATACCTCATCACCCGACCACCGTCATGTCATCCTGTCCCTTTCCCCTGCATCATACCATAAATGTTCAACTTCTCTCACAACGCTGCTCAACGCTCTTCCACTGCCTCATAATGCTCCACCCTCATCGTTCATCATGCTCCTCTGGCGTATAGCATTTCGTAATGTTCATCTGCTCCCATAACGCTCATCAACGCTCTTCCACCATACCTCATAATGTTCACCTTTCGTAACGCTGTTCTACACTCCTAACGCTGCACCATATCTGATAATGCTCCAACCTCACAACGCTCTCCTCTCATAATGGTCTCCCCAGTGCCCCTCCAGTGTATTTCATAACGCTCCAATTGTCACACTATGCTCCCCAACGCTCTTCCACCATATCTTGTAATGCTTCTCACATAACATTGGCCTTTGTCTCATAATGCTCTTAATGTCTCAAAATGCTCCTCTCATTCATAATACGTACCTCTCATAATGCTCCCACATCATAACGGTGGCCTTTCTCATCTTATGATGCTCCTGCCATACAGCGATCGTGTGTTCTAACTCCTAATGCTCTTCTAGCCAAATAATGCTCCTTGCTCACAACTTCGTCATTGTTTGAGTCAGTGCTTTAGTTGTCTCTCTTAACGCTCCTCCATCCATTGTTACCGGTAATGGTCCGTTTGACGTTCGTTGTTTCCACCTTGTTCTTATTCCCCTGCCATTCAGCGTAAATAGTCTCGTCTTATATGCTCTTACTGTCTTTATGCTCCTGTTGGGTCATAATGTCTACACTTCGTTGTTATTTTGCTCGTCTTTGGTAATGTCCCAGTAATTGTCATGCTTCCATTGCCTCATAATTCAACTTCACAGCCCTTATTCCACTTCTGATGCTCATATTTTAATGCTCCGGCCGTCTCACTACCTTTCCTTCCATCATACTACTCTTATTCTAATGCTGTCTGTCTTACAACCATCCGTTCTTATAATGCTCCTGTTCTATTGTTCCAATACCTTACAACCCATACTGCTATCATAATGTTCTTTGCCATAACGCTCATTTATCATACAGGCCTTGCTCTCTCAAAATGCCCATATGTTAATGCCCCCTGTCTCACAACGCTCACACCTTTCGTAATGCATATATTGTAGTACAGTTGTTTCTTTCATAATGCTCATATTCTAATGCTGTATTTGTCTCATATCCGTCACTGCTCATGATTTAATGCTCCGTCATTCTCATAACCCACACTGTTATCGTAATGTTCGTGTTTTCACGCTCCATCCAACTACCAAAGCTTTTGATGTTCATGATTCTCTTTCTCTCTCTCTCTCTCTCTCACACACACACACACACACACACACACACACAGTATATATATATAGATGTCACATTATACAACTTTCATTATATTCTCTTGCATCTCACACTAACTCTCATTGTCCCTCATTATGCTGCTCATCTCACGCCCTTCAGCCACGTCACGCTCACCCACCCTCCTCATTCCCATCTCGCTCATTGTTACTTCACTCAGCAATATCCTTCCCTTACCCAGATGCTCCTGTCTCTCTCCAAGGTTCCTCTTTCCCCAAGTACTCATTTCCTTGAACACTCACCCCTGCACTACGATTTCTTGTATGTCGTGTTGTTGTTACGGTGATTAACCTACTCTGTATTTTTATTCTTGCTCTTTGTGGACGATTTTACTCGGGCAGACATCGCTTGTGAAAAGGGTAGGCCACTTTGGTACGATAACATCTTTTTATCTCATTCTTGTTGCCACCAGACGATTTTATTCATCACCAGACGCTTATATTCACCACTAGACGCTTATATTCACCACTAGACGATTTCATTCAGCCTAGGGGGAGATGGAAACCTGGTTGTGAAGGGGTAAATGGTCACATTCCAACCCCTTCTGTACCGTGAGTCTCCCGCCAACTGAATAAAATCGTCTGGCAGCACCAAAAATAAAATGAACAAGAAATCATCATAGTGAAGGCTTTAGTTACTTTCTCTTTACCGTCAAATCTTTATTTATTCTTGCTTGTCTCTCTCGCTTGCTTCTCACTTTTCTCTTCCCCCCCACTCCCCCTCCTCTCTCTTCCTCATTCCTTTCTTTTCTAGTAAGCCTGCCTTCAAGCTTATTATTCTGCCCATAATAATTCTCCACATCTTCTTCCCCTTTCCCTTTTTTTAATTTTCCCCAGTCTCCCCTGTTCTTTCTTCTCTCCCCATTCTCCCCTCATCTTTCTCCTTTCCCTCTTTTTCCTCTTTCCCTTGTGTACTCTCTCTCTCTCTCTCTCTCTCTCTCTCTCTCTCTCTCTCTCTCTCTCTCTCACACACACACACACACACACACACACACACACACACACACACACACACACACACACACACACACACACACACACACACACACACACACACACTTCCCTCCCTTCTCAGGTTCCCTCCTATCTCCTTCATCCTTGCACTCTCACCCTGCCACTTCCTCGACTTCCCTCTCATCCTTTCTATCCCCTTCTCTCCCTTCTTTCCCTCCTCCTTATCTTCCCTCCAGTGCCCATCTAAGAGGCTAGTGATGTGAGAGCTTCGCGTGCTTACTTGTTTGTTTGGCTTTTCCTTTAGTCCCCTTCTCTCAGTATTTTCCTTCCTTCATCTAACCCAGTTTCTTTGTCTCTTTCTTCTCCCTTTTTTTTTTTTTATCTCTTCTCATTTCTCCATTGCTTGTCTTGTCCATCTTTTTCTCCCTTTCTCAGACCCTCTTACCATTTTTCATTCCTACCTTGTCTTTCCATCATTCTTCTCACATTCCCCTTCACTCTCGGTTGTACCTTCTTTCCTCACCTTCCTTCTTTCTTCCCTCTCTTCATCATTACCTCTTTACATCCAATCCTCCCTCCTTCCCAACCTCTTTCATTCCTCTCCTGCTTTCCATAATACTTATTTCTTTCCACCTCCCGGTCTCCATTGTACCTTCTTTCCTCCCCTATCCTCCCCCCCTCTGGGCTTTTCCCTCCCTCTACGTACATACGACCTCCTTTCCTCTCCATCCCTATTCGGTACTCTTTTTTTCTACAAACTGCTATCGTTTGTTCCCCCCTCCCCCTCTAACCTTCGTTACCTTCCCTCTCCCTCCCTCTTTCCTCGCTTTCCTTCTCCGGCTACATCACCGCCTCACACCTGCTCCGGTAATCTCAGTCGGCGTGTTAAATGGTGTTTCTACACACACACACACACACACACACACACACACACACACACACACAGTCATTTCCGCCAGCCAATAAGACGGCCTCCACGCTCCCACTCCCACGCTACCTCTTCCTACCTAATTCTTGATTGCATGCTCTTGATTGGATAACTTTTCCTTGCCTTACCTTACTTTACCTTGCCCAACTTTACCTTACCTTAAGTTAATTTACCTTACCATACCTTATCTTGCCTACCTAAATCTCGATCGTAATCTCTTCACTACATAATCTTACCCTACCTTACTTATCTAAATCTTGCATCCGCGCACATAATCAAATTACTTAATCTTATGTCAGTTTTTCCTTCTCTCTCTCTCTCTCTCTCTCTCTCGTCTTACCTCTTTTTCACAAAATCTTCCTTTGAACTCAGTCTTTCTCTTGAACCCTCTCTTCCCAACACACAAACTCTCCAAGCACATCATCTCCTCGGAATTAAAAACCTTCCTTTTGAACACTTGGGTTTGCCCGGTATAGTGTGTGAGAGAGAGAGAGAGAGAGAGAGAGAGAGAGACTTCTGGCTAGATGAAATTGGAAAGTGAGTTCTGGGCGATTTGTGGCATTAGCGTCTGTCTGTCTGTCTGTCTGTCTCTCTTTCTCTCTCTATGTGCTTGAAGGAGAGAGAGAGAGAGAGAGGGGGGGGGAGAGAGAAACCCGTCGTCGCACTGAATGAGTTGAATTGACGTACCGGTATTTTTCATTTCAATCAGACTTCCCCACGTCGATTTTTCCAGCCTTTAAGAACCCCCTTAGTAGCGAAGGGGTTGCAGGAGGCTGTACCGAACCCCTCCTGTTTGAAAAGCCTCTCCCAAGCTGAATAAGATCGACAGGAAGAAGCAAAGAGGAAACGGAGACTCACAGCTGTACCAAACCTCTCCAGTTGATGAAATTCCCGCCAGCCGAGTAAAATCCCTCCTGAAAATAAATAAATAAATAAATGAATAAATAAATAAACATAAAAAAAAGTTCCATTAAGCTGAGGAGAGTTGTTAAGAGAAAGCATAAAAAAAAAAAAAACTTCGAGGTGAAGGTGTTGCTCAACAGGTGTGCGTCAATTAGCAACACGTGCGGCCTCCATCCATCCATCAGGTGTGGGGGTGCTAGGTGTGTTAAGTTCAGTAATTACGTGGCACAGGTGTCGACCAGGTACCATCACGTGTTAGACGAAAGGAAATACCGTAATACCTTCAGTTCCTTTATTATTACCGGTATTATTATTATTATTACATTATTTTTATTATTATATTATTGTTCTTACTACTGCTACTACTATTACCACTGCTATGAATTTTTGGGGTGGGACATTTCGTAGCTTCCTAGTCAGTCATTCACTAAAGATTTTCACACGCAGGGTGCTTCACTAGCCAAGCCTCATGTGGGCCTGCAGCAGTTTAGTACGTTTTTTTTTTTTTTTTTTTTTTTTAGCTAGCGCTTCACGATTTCATTAAGCGTTGAAGAAAATGTTTTTAGATATACAGCCTTTATAAATTCTTCCGTACTAGAAATAAATGAAGAGATTGGATACAGCAGAGTGAAGGTGGCCAGAATATACCATGGAATAGGTGAAGGGCTGGTGGTGTGTCCAGTGAGGCAGATCCATAGCACAGGTGTTGGCCAATTAGCGCCAGGTGTTGGACACCAGGAAACAGTATTTAAGGTTCACTGCAGCTGGGAATGCCCTCACATTTGCACCACCAGGACGACATTATTTTTTTTTCTGGGCGACTTTTATTAAGCCTTGCCACTTCACGCCGGTGAGCTGTATTTATTTATATATTTTTTTATTTCTGCTACCTCCAGACGGTTTTATTCAGCTAAGGAGAAACTATATACTTGAAATGGAGAGGTAAGAAACAGCCAACATTAATTGCCTCAACACAAGAGATCTGCCCTGATTCAAATACACTCTTGTGGTGGCAGCAGTAACAGAATGCAGTGCGTCATCAGACTGCAGAGACTAAGGTACGCTTGGCTTAGTAAATTCCGGGACATTTGCAGGTTTAACCTCTTTAGCACGAGGACCATTTTTAAAAATTCATATTCTACTGATGATTTTACTATATGATTTCCTTGATTGAAATTTCGGAATAACAGGCTATATTTTTAATAGTAGATAATAAAGAAAGAGCGAAAAAATGAAAAAAATAATGTCAGGAGAAGAAAAACAAATCTCTGAGAGTATCAGCTGGACTCAGTGTGCGTCAGGTTCATTGAGATGCATAAGAGGTGTGAGCAGGTGAGACCGGTGATAATTACTGGACAGGTGCACGTGCCAGGCCGCAGGTGGAGAGTTGTTCATATAAACGGTTGGTGACTATTTGTTTATTTATTTATTATTTTTCTCTCTGCCGTTTTAGTTTTTACGTTAGTGATTTTATGTGTCAGCAGTATCTCTGTCTTCAATAGTTTTACACACACACACACACACACACACACACACACACACACACACACACACACACACACACACACACACACACACACACACACACACACGATATCCCTCCTAATAATACATTACATTAGCTATCGATTTTAAAATGACGGGAACAGGTTGTCGATAATACAAAATTCTATTGTTCCTTTTTCTGCTCGTCCTCCTCCTCCTCCTCCTCCAGTTTGCCTCCTCAAATGATTATTGTCTCTCTCTCTCTCTCTCTCTCTCTCTCTCTCTCTCTCTCTCTCTCTCTCTCATTGTCTCCTCTTCCCCTTCTTCCTCTTCATTTAGTCTCACTCTCGCTTCCCTCCTCTTTCCCCTCTTTCATTAAGTGTATCTGTGTTTCATTTATGTTCTCACTTTCTGAAGCTTTGTTCATTATCCTCTCTCTCTCTCTCTCTCTCTCTCTCTCTCTCTCTCTCTCTCTAAGTATTCCACTAATTCTAAGTCTTTTCAATTTATAAGATCACGTTTTTCACAAAGAATCGGTAACTGACAAACTTTCCTTATTACCTCTCTCTCTCTCTCTCTCTCTCTCTCTCTCTCTCTCTCTCTCTCTCCTTTTCCTCCTGTTTTCCTCCATTCTGCCCATTTTTCCTGTCTCCTCCCCCGCCCTTCCTCTTCACCCCTCCCTCCCCATCTTTTTTATTGAGAGTTTAAAGTGACGTCACGATTACGCAAGAGACCACGTGGGTTTATTTACACTGATCAAGGTCACGTTGATCTGTTTGCATTCTCTAGGTCACGCATTTGTTTACATTTTTAGTTCCCGTGAGTTTCACATTCTGTAAGTCCCGTGGGTTTGTTTATTTTATTTTTTTTTAGTTCATGTTTGTTTCCAAGGTCACGTGGGTTTACAGTAATAAGGTCACATGGGTTTGTTTACAATTGTCACGTGACCTTGTTTACAGTACTAATAGCTTCTTTTCCCCCTTTCATGGTTACATAATGTGCTTTTTTTGTCTGAAGGTCACGTGAGTTTATTTACATCGATCAAGGTCACGTGTGTTTGTTTACGTTCTTGAAGATCATTTTGGTTTGTTTACCTTCTGAAGGCCACGTGGATTTGTTTACATTGATCATGATCATAATCTGATCATTTTTTTTTGGTTTTATTCACTTCCATAATATTGCTTTATATTACATTCAGCTGAAGGGCTTGTGTCTTTTATTAATGCTTTTCAAGTTTTTTTTTTTAAGACTTGTTTAGGGTGGGGGGCTGAGTAGCTAGTTTTGTGTACCTTTGCCACTCAGTTTTTGTTGACATCACAACAACCTCTTTTTTTTTAATTTGTTAGCACATAGATCACGTGTTTTTTGTTTACATGGTTCGAGTCACGTGGTTGTGTTTACATCGTACAAGTCACTTGGTTGTGTTTACCTCGTCCAAGTCACGTGTTTTTTGTTTACATTATCCAAAAGTCACGTGGTTGTGTTTACATTGCAGCGGCCAAGGTCAGGGCCAGTCACATGGTCGTCTCCCCCTGCATACAACTCCCGTCCCTACGCCACCCTGCTTCAAGGTTTATAATTGGCCGCCCTGGGATGGCTTTGGGTGGGACAGGCAATAACGGGTCTTAAGATAGGAGGCGTCAAGGGTTAGAGTTGCTCGCTGGGGATGATTGGGGGGGATGGTGATTTAACGGCGAATTGAAGGGGAGGGGGGAGGGGGCGGGGATGGACAGGGATGAGAGAAGGGAGGGGGCAGAGCAGAGAGAGGGGTGGGATGAGAGAGGAGGGTTATGGGGAGGGGGGAAACAGATGAGGTTGGGAGGGATAGGGAGAGTGGGAGGGATGGGGTAAGAAGGAAGAGGGGTGGTGGAAGAGACAGATGGGAAGGGGAGGGGGATAGAATGAGGAGGAAAAATCAGCAGTAATGTGAGAGACTTAACCCCTACAGAGCCATGACGTGTATTTTAGTCCTGTCGCCACACCATTGTATTTAGTTGTGAGAGAGAGAGAGAGAGACTTCAGATAGTTTTAAGTAGTCCCATCAGTACGAGAGGCCATTTCGGAGTTGAGTAAAGTCGTCTGTAAATAGCATCAATAACATTAAATAGATATAATCTTTGCCAGATGGTTAACCCCTTCAGTACGATGACGTATGGTACCTTATTTCCGCTGCCCCCAGACGATTCATTCCGCTTTATATATCCTTCCTGAGCGAATGAAATCGTCTGGATAGCAAGAACAAAGTAAAGAGTGCGTCATCGTACTAAAGCTTGAGTTGAGAGGGAGAGAGGATGAGGAGAGGAAGGAGATGAAGGGATTGACGCAATTGGATAGGGAAGAAGAGAGAAGAGAAGTGTGTTACGTGTGGTAAAACAAGGAGAGGCGAAGAAAAGGAAGGAAGGAGAGAGAGGAAAGTAGAAAGGCAGATGGATTAAAGGAGGGAGAATAAGGAGATAGGGAGAGAGGAGGTGTAGAAGAATGGAGAAGAAGTGCGTGAAGTGTTAGGAAAGGGGGGGGGGTGGAGAAGGGGGAGCAAAGGTGAGAGGAAACTAGGAGAAGGGGGGGTAGGGGAATGGAGAGAAAGACAAGAGTGGGGTAGTATACAGTGGGTAGTAACGGAGATAAGAATGCATTTAAATGTATTTGGAAAGAGGGGAAGCGAAGGGAGAAGATGACGAGAAGAGGAGATTGGAGAGAAAGAAGGGAGAAAGAATCAGAGTGGGAGTAAATAATTGATAAAGAAAACGGAGTAAAGGATAAAAGGAGAACTGTGTGAAGTAAATTAGGAAAGGGGGAGGTCTAGAGGAGGATGAGGGAAGATTCGAGAAGGGAAGATAGGAGAGAGAGAAATGAGGAATTATAAGAGTGTGGGAGAGAAGAGGAGGAAGTGAAGGAAAAGGGAACTGTGTTAGGTTTTTGGTAGCAGTTTTAACACTCCTGCCCCTGTGACTCCCTCTCATCTGAATAAAAATCGTCTGGATATAATGCTAGAGTTGTCCCCACCATGAAGCTATTAACCCAAACTTCATAGAAACAGAATTTTATCCACTCCTAACTTTTTGCCAGGTTTAGTCCATCATAACTTTTTTGTATAATAATTTGCCTGTGATTGGGCCTCACCTGCTTCCGCCTTAATTATGGCGTGTGATTAATTCTGAGTTTGTAATTAGGGAAAGTTTAGCCGGGCGTCATTGTAACTAAGGTGATTAGTTTGGGGCTCTTGTTTGGGCTTTGATTTGCGTTGTAATAATATTGGGATAATGATATGATGATTATTGGGAGGAGTAATTAGATTTTGTTTAGGCATGAGGGCGTGATGATGATGATGATGATGATGATGATTGGGAGGAATAATTAGACTTTGTTAAGGAATGAGGGCATGGTGATGATAATAATTACGATGATGGTGTTAATGGTGATGATGGTGCTACGTTTGTGATTAGACTAACATTAGGAACATTACGATGAGTTTAGATTATGTTGATAAGAAATAATGAGTGGAGGGAGTAATTGGATATTAAGGAATGACGGCATCAATGATAATAACAATGGTAATGATTTTGGTGATGATGGTGATGACTGGTGACGATGATGGTGGTGATGATTATGGTGACGCTGATGGTGACGATGATGTTGATGATGACTATGGTGATGGTGACGATTATGCTTTCTCGGTTTTTACGAACGTGATTTGTTTATGCTGAAGATAATGATGATGGTGATGATGATAACGCTGATGCTAGTCACACCATGGGAGTGATGACGAAAAATAAGTGACTGAAGATAATGGCTATTGATGAGGATAGTAATGATGGAGTGGGTTGAAGATTGGAGGATAGTGATGATGAGGATGGAACCGCTGTAGACAGGACAGTGGCTTCATGATGATAGCGTTGAGGAAGACGTTCTGTTTGAGATGATACCAGTTGTTATATGATGATGATAGTGAGGATAAACGTGAAATTCCCGTAGTGTAGTGAAGAATAACGGCCATGAGAACTGTAGCCGCGATAGAAGCATGATAATGGTAGACAATTAGGGCGATAATGGCAGGAGGGAGAGGAGGGTAAAGGCTGGTGTGAAGATGGTAATGATGGGCAATGAGCGTAATGATGATAGTCTAGCGCAAAATGCCTTGAATTGGACCTGAGTAACAGCTGTGAGAGGGAGGGCTGGGGAGGGGGAGGGATTGAGGGAGGGAAGAAGATGAGGGATTGAAGAGAGGGAGAGAAAAGAAGAAAGGAAGAGGGGGATGGGTGGAGATAGAAAGAAAAGGAGAGGGAAGGGATGGAGGGAAGAAGAGATTTGAGGAAGAGGGAGATGGAAAGAGATGGAGGGAGGAAGAGGAGAAGGGAGGGGAAGGGAAGAAGTGGGAAGGGAAGGTTGGAGGGGATGTGACTAGGGAGAGGAGAGCTTACCGGATGTGTGTGTGTGTGTGTGTGTGTGTGTGTGTGTGTGTGTGTGTGTGTGTGTGTGTGTGTGCTATAAAATTAGATGACATACGTAGATAAACGATAGATAGATGTTGATAGATATACCGACCTATAATGATATGAGAAAGTACTTTACGTAAAGAGAGAAATAGCTACGAGTATAGATCAAGGGAAAGACTTCTGATCGAACACCCAATATAAGCAGGTGTGCTAAGCCGACTCCGCTCTTTCTTTACCTCTGCGCAATTGTTGACTCTATACAGGGGTTTTATCCGCCCCTGTGTGGAGTACAACTCTCATGTGTGGGGAGGCTCCCCACATACAGCTCTTCTCAATAGGGTGGAGTCAAAGGCTTTTCGTCTCATTAACTCTCCTCCTCTTACTGACTCCCTTCAACCTCTGTCTCTTCGCCGCACTGTTGCATCTTTATCTCTTTTCTATCGCTACTTTAATGGCCACTGCTCCTCTGAACTCTCTGCTTGCATTCCTCCACCTCTACGACGGGCGTGTAGCACCCGTCTGGCAGCAAACTCTCATCCTTTTTCTGTCCAACTCTCTAATGCAAGAGTTAACCGTTACTCCCAGTCTTTCATTTATGCAACAGGTCAGCTCTGGAACTGTCTCCCTCTGTCTGTATTTCCTGCTGCCTATGATCTCCAGTCTTTCAAACGCAGTGTGTCCAGGCATCTCAAAATGATCGGATCTTGAATTTGGCTCTATATTGTATTTTGTTTTTCTCTTGGAGGGAACTGTTACTGCGGGCTCATGGCCTTTGGTTCCTTCTTCCTCGCATAAAAAAAAAAAAAAAAAAGGTAGATGTAGATACAGAAGCACATGGATAAAAATACGCTGATAGAAAAATATAATAATACAAATAGGATCTAAGTTGATAAATATCTGAAGTAGATTGATAATGAAAAAAATAAATCGCTTAGGAACAGATAAAGGAAATAGTTATTGATTAATATTTTGAGCGATGGATGGATAGATATTAATAGATAAGATAGGATAGAGATAAACTGATGATTGGTGATGATAAACAGATAACTAGATTGATAGATAATATTGCTGGAAAGAGATATAGCCTACTTATCCTTCAGTAGATAAATAGGTTGATATACAAGTACATAGGTAGGGAAGGAGGTATATGAGCAGGCAGGTGGGTATATGGGCAGGCAGGTAGGCTCTTAGAAATATGTTAGTGAGTAGATGGTGTACTTTAAGGTGGACGTGCGTAGATATATTTATTAGTACTTTGACAGATTAACAGAAAATAGATATACATTTATTTATTTAATGATAGGTAAGTAGGTAGGTAGATGGATAGACATATAGATAGATGGATAGACTGATTGATAGATAAATGCCATTCCATCAGCTACCAGCCACTCACACTATTTTTTGTTAATCCTTCGTGCTAATGTAGGTCACTTGAACCCGATAGCCTTTATCAGTTATTATAAATAAGTCTCTCTCTCTCTCTCTCTCTCTCTCTCTCTCTCTCTCTCTCTCTCTCTCTCTCTCTCTCTCTCTCTCTCTCTCGTATCCTCCTCTTCTTCCTTCTCCTCATCATCATCGTGGCCTTTCCTTCTTTTTCTCCTCCTCCTCCTCTACTTCACTCTTCCTTTCCCTCCCTTCTCTTTTCTGTACTTTTCTATCTTTTTTTCTATCACTTTCTCACACGCTGGGTAGATAACCTTATTTTAGGTTAATAGTTCTCTTATCTGTTCTCCCGTCCTCTCCTATGTACTCCCCTTCTGTCACTTTCTACCTCTCTGTCTTGCTTTCACCTTCCTCCTCTGCCCTTCTGTCTCCTTGTCTTCTTCCTCTCCCCCCCCCCTCCTTATCTGCTTTTACTCCCTCCCTTCCCACTGTATTTCTCCTTTTCCTTGTCTCACTCCTCCCCTGTGTCCCCTATTCCCCTCTTCCATCTTCCCCCCCTGCCTCCCCTGTTTCTCCCTCTCCCTGTCTGACATCCATCCTTCCTTGTTCCTTGTATCCCTTCCTCTCCCTTTATCTTTCTCTCTCCCAATCTCACTTCCCTTTTTTCTCTTCCTTGAGTTCAACCCTCTTTTTCTTCCTCTCTCTCTGTCTTTCTTCCCTCCCAATCCATCCTCCACCTCATCTAATTTTCTGCCATTCCCCATCCTTCGTCAGATGTCCTCCTACCTTCGTGCCTGCTTTCCTCTCTGCGTATCCTTACCTTCCTTACCTTCTTCTAGAGTTACATTCCTCTTTCATTGCTCACCTACCTCCCTTTCTTCTTTCCTTCCTCTCTACCTCACCTAGTCTCCCTTCCTCTGCCTCACTCCTGCCTCCCCTTGCCTCGTTTCTGTCTCTTTGTGGCCTCGCCTGTATACCTCACTCCCCCTTACTTTCCTCCTGTCTGCCTCCTTCCTCCTGTAACCCTCCTCGTTTCCCCCCTCCATGCCTACCGTCTCTCTCTGTCTCTTTCCTTCCTCTCCCTCACGCCAGTACCCCTACTTCCCCTCTCCCTCACCCCTTCTTTCATCTTACTCACTCGTACCTTCCTCCCGCCTCCCCTCTGCCTCACTACCTCGCTTCTGCTTCCCTGCCTGCCTCCCCTCCTGCCTCTCCCCTGCCTCCGCCGTGTATCCCTCCGCACTCAACATAAAACCTGCTATTGATTCCTGCCTGGTTCTGGGAAGGTGCCATCCAAGTTATACTCTCCATCTTCCCTCCACACACCCCTCCCTCACCCCCCATCCACACTCCTACCTTTCACCTCTCTCCTCCTCGCTCCTGCCTTCCCTCCTCCTCCCTCTCTTCGCTTCTCTATTCCCGACTTACCTTCATTTTCCTACCCTGCTGTCCATCCATCTCTCTCCCTTTCTTCTCCTGCCCCCATATTTCTCTCCCTCACCCCAGTTACCTCTGTTTCCCCTCCCTCCTCTCCATCCGTCTCCCTCCCTTCCTTCTCTTTTTTCCATCTTCGTTTCCCCTCCATCTCCTTTCATCCTTTAGTGGTCTTCCTTTCAGTCTGACAACCTTCTCCTTCCCTTCATTCTCCCATCTTCACCTCCGTCGTATATTCCTTCTCTCCCTCCCTCCTACCATTCTTCAACTATTCCTCCCTCACATCTCTCCCTCTCCCCTCTCTCCCCATTCTTCCCTCTTTACTTCCCTCGTATATTTCCCTCCCTCCATTCTCCCTCTTTACCTCCCCCCCATCTCTCTCCCTTTCTCCTCGTCATGCCGTCCTTTCACCCTCTTCATTCTTCCTCCCGCTCCCCCCTCATATCCAGCATCTTGTTTTCTCCTCTTCCTCTCCATTCCTCTTTCCTCTCTTCCTTTAACCTCTTTCTTTTTTACCTCTTATTAATTCTTCCATCCTCTTGTACTTAGTCTGTCGGCCGTCTTTCCTTTCCATCTTCTTTCCTGTATTCATTTTCTTTTCCTCTTACATTTCTTCTTTCCTTCTTCCGTGCGTCCTTCCCTCCTTCTCTCTTCTTCCTTCCTTCCATCCCTCTTCCTTCCTTCTTTCCTTCCTTCCGTGCTACCCTATCTCCCTGCCTTGTAAAATTTCCCCAATTTCCCACTGCTTGTGTCCTTCTTCCTCCCCTCTACCTCTCCCTTCCCCTCTTCTCTTTCTCATTCTCCTCTCCCTCTTTCTCTCATAATCTCTTCCTCACATCATTCATCACTTTCCTTTTTCTTTACTTTATTTCTCTCTTTCCCTTCCCCCTATTTTCCTCTGTTGCTTGTATTTTTCTTTACCTTTATAGTTATTTCACATCTCTTTCCTTTCTCACCGTCCCCTCCCTTGTATTTCCTTACTTACCATCCATTCTTCTCTCTTACCTTCCTTGCTCCTCTCTTCTCCTCCCTTCACCTCCCTTACCTTCTTTTCTCCTCCCTTCACCTCCCGTACCTTCCTTTCTCTTCCCTTTAATTCCTTTTTTTTTTTCTCCGAGTACCTCAAGGGAAAAGATATCAGTGTAAGGGGCCTCTCTCTCTCTCTCTCTCTCTCTCTCGCTCTTCGTTCTTGCCTCTTTTTCTTCCCTGCCTCGCTCCCTCCCTCTCTCCCTTCCTCCGATCTCCCTCCCTGCCTCCTTCCCTCCCTTGTGTTCTCTTGATTACCTCCTTTCTCCCTCTCTTTGGATTGCCTCCTTTTTTGTCTCTGTCTCCATCCCTCCCCCACTTTTTCTCTTCCCTTCATCCTCCCCGCCGGCTTTTCCTCCTTCCTTCATTCTCTCCCCTCTTTATTTTTTTCTCTTTCTTCCTCCTGCTTTCCTTCCTCCCTCTCATTTTCTTACTCCCTCACGCCACCTTCCCTTCCTCTTTTTCCTTCTTCTCCCTTCCACCTTCTTTCTCCGTCATTCCATCCATTTTTCTATCCTTTTTTTTCCTTTCCATCTTTCGTTCCTCATCCCCAGCTCCTCTTCTTCCCCCCCCCCCTCTCTCTCTCTCTCTCTCTCCACTGAACCGTGTAATCCTTGCACCACTTTCATATTGATAGGAAATGCAAAAGCTTCAGTAATATCCTCTTTTTTTTTTTTTTTTTTTTTTTTTTTTTTTATAACCAGACTTTTTCCCATATATCATAGCCTCGTTAGGAATATAGAGCGATCTGTAGTCCATTTTGTAGTGGGTCGATTATCTTTTTTAATTTATCGGACATAATTTTTCCTGTACCTAAAGCCTTGTTAAATTGTGTTGTATTTTGTGTTGTATTTGTTGTATTTATTGGCTCATGAGTTGGCGAGATTTTGTGCTGTGTTGCTTCCCATTTTCTTTCTGCTTTGTGTTTTGAAACGTAAATTATAGAGTTATACTTCTGATGAGTTTATTGTGAGGGGATTATAATGGACGGGTGGTTGGGTGACCTAAGAACCGATGATAATGATGATGATGACGATGGATGGTTGGATGACATAAGAACGGATGATGATAATGATGAGGATGACGATGGATGGTTGGATGACATAAGAACGGATGATGATAATGATGATGATGACGATGGATGGTTGGATGACATAAGAACGGATGATGATAATGATGAGGGTGTTTTTCTCCCCCTTTATTTGAGGGCTGGATCGTTGTGTTAACTACTGGATCTTTCTGTTAAATTGATGTGTTAAATGCTGTCTTCTGTGTTAATATAGAGTCCTGTGTTAAATGTTGGATGTTTGTGTTGCAGGGACGGGTGCGGGCGGCCTGGGCAGCTGAGTGGTGGTAGCGATAACACAGGTAAGGTGCTGTGTTGAGAGTGGTGTTAGGAGTGGTGGTGTTAGGAGTGGAATGGTTGAGTGGTGGTAGCGATAACACAGGTAAGGTGCTGTGTTGAGAGTGGTGTTAGGAGTGGAATGGTTGAGTGGTGGTAGCGATAACGCAGGTAAGGTGTTGAGTGTGAAGTGGTGTTAGAAGTGGTATTGTTAGTAGTATTATGTTGATAGTGATGCTAGTGAGTGGTGTTATAACTCTCTCTCTCTCTCTCTCTCCCCCATCTGAATCCTCCCCCTCACCCCCTTTTGCCCTGTTGCCCACCTATTCAGTTCCTTAATTGTACCTGCTACCTGTTACCTCCCTCCCCCTGATTCTCTCTCTCTCTCTCTCTCTCTCTCTCCCTCCCTCCCTCCCTTCCTCCCTCCCTCCCTCCCTCCCCTTCATTCTCTTCCATTTCCCTTCCCTTCCCTTCCTTTTCACCTTCATCGTCCACTCCTTCACCTCTGACTCACGTTCCCTTCCACCTCACCTCTCCCCCTCCCCTTCAATTTTCACTTCTCTCCCCTCTCATCTTTCGCGTACTCCCCATTCATTCTGTCTGCCTCTTGTTTCCCATCATCCCCCTTTCTCTTCTTTTCTCATGGTTTCTCTTGTATTTTGTGGTGTAGAACATGGAAGGAATGATTGAGAAATGCATCAGTAAAGAAGGGAGAAAGGCAGGGGAGGAAGGAGGAGGATCAATAGAGCAAAGAAGGAGAGTGAGGGAGGGAAGGAAGGAGAGAAGCAAAGAATGGTTGAGGGAGTAAATGAATGAGTAGGTAAGGAGGGAGGGGGGATGGAAGGAAAGGGGAAAGATTAATGAAAGAAATAGGAGAATATGAGAGTGAAGGAAGGAGGAAAATGCGAAGACTTTGGAAAAGCACTGGGGGGAATGAACTTAAAAGTGGGAATCAGTAAAGAAGGAAGATAGGGAGAGGAAGAAGGAAGGAAGATTCATGAGGCAAAAATTGGAAGGGAGAGTGAAGGAGAGAGGGGAACGAGAAGAGAAGGAAGGGGAGAAGTGTCGAATTGATTATTGTGATTAACGATTGAGTCAGTAAAGGAGGGAAGGGAGGGTAATGGAGCAAGAAAGAGAGATAGAAGTGGGAAGAAGAGGAGAAATGAGAACGAAGAAGCACGGAAGGAATGTTTGAAGGAGCAAGCGCATTCATCAATGAAGGTGGGATGTAATGAGGAGGAAGAAGCGAGAGTTAGGGAAGGAAGTGATTGGCGAGGGGAGAAGGAGGGAGGCTAGATGAACGGCAAAAGGGAAGGAAAGAATGGGATAGTTATGTGATGACAGAAGGAAACAGGAGAGAGGAGGAAAAGAGAGCAAGAAAATGGAGAAGGAGGGGCAGTAGAAGAACGGGAAAGGAAGAGTAAGAATTGGCAGGTAATGTGATGAAGGAAGGAAATAGGGTGGAAAGGAGGGAAAGGGAGTAACAGAAAAATAATGTAAAAATAAAAGATCGCGAGAGGAAAGAAAATAATCCTTGAGGAAGGGACGGAAGGAAGGAGATTGTGTAATATAATAGCCGGAACGAGGCAGGGAAGGAAGGAAGAAAGGCTTTATAAATGGTGAGGAAGTAATGTAAGAGGGAAGGAAGGATGGTAGGAAGGATAAAGAAATGAAAGAGAGATGGAAAGGGCATAATAAATAGAGGAAGGGGTGTAAGTCAGAATTGAAGAAAGAATGGAAGTAAAGATTGAAGTAAGAAAGGCAGTAAGGATTGAAGAAAGAAAAGAAGTAAGGATTGAGGAAAAGAAGGTAAGGAATTAAAGCGTGAAGGAAGGGAAAGAAGTAAAGCGTAGAGAAGGAATTAAGGAATAAAGAAAGGAAAACATCAAGGAGTGAAGAAAGAAAGAACAATTGAATAAAGAAAGGAAAGAAGTATGGATTGAAAAAAGGAAGAACGAATAAAGAAAGGAAAGAAGTGGGGCTTGAATACAGGAAGAACTGAAAGAAGGTTTGGGTGGGTTGGTTTGCTATTGATTGTGAGTGAGTGTGGACAAGATGGCTGCGGTGGTCTGGTCTTATGAGCCCACACTGTCACCCCCATCCCCCTCCATCCATCCATCCATCAATGTCTGTAGCTTTTCTCCATACTTCATTCCATCTCCGTTTCTCTCTCCATTATTCTCTATCTCTGTATCTCTTCTTCCTTCCTCCCTACGTCTGTCTAGCTGTCTCTGCTTCTCCTTCCATCATTTCATTCTTGTGTGTTCTCTCTCTCGATCTCCTCTGTCAATCCACTTCCATCCATCCATATTCTAGCTCTTTCGCTCCATCCATGCCTCCCTCTGCATCTGTCTCTCCATCTGTCACTTCCATTTTTCATTATAGATATATATTTTCATCTGTCTATCAGTGTATCTGAGGTGCATTCCGTACCTCCTTCGATATCCCATTTCATATGTTTCTACTTGTCCATCCATCAGTCCATAGATCCATTCATTTACACATCCATCCACAAATAAATTTCTTTCCTCCCATCCATGTGTATCATCATCCATTCATCAGTTTATCTCTATACTCCATTTTCTCCTGCTCCCTGTATCTCTTTCCACTCCATTTACTCGCAGTCTCGTTCTGGTTATATGTCTTGTCCATTTATCTGTCCATCTGTCTCTCTCATCTTCATCCTTCCCTCCCTTTCTTCATCCATCTCTTTGTCTCTGTCCATCACCCCATCCATCCTTCTGTGTCTGCTTTTTCCATCCATCTGTGTCTCCATCTCTCGCTGCTTCATTCGCTCCAACCATTTATGGGCGCATTTTTCCACTTCCCTCCCTCTGTTTACCCCCCCCCCTCTCTCTCTCTCATTTACTTTCCACTTCCACGCTTCTTCACTACACAACAGTTTAATCGGCATATAGATGAAACTGAATAAACACCAAAATAACGAATGAAAGTAAACGAATTACGTATTGGGAAATAATTATCCTGAGATATTAAACTAAAATTACCTCACACAGCCCAAATCCCCCCCGAAAAGTAAGAATAAACAAACTCGAACGCCATCTACCATCCGCGCAGCGTACTAACTCGTCAGTCTTAACTTGGCGGGAATTTTCTTTTGCGGCTTGTTTCCCATTGCACAGTGACAGAATAAGCTTATACTGCGACTCTGCATCTTTTCCTTAGCACTTATTCGTGACCAGCAGCATACTCGGTTGTTAATCTCTGTTACAGCACAGCATTCAAGATGGAGAGATGTCAGTTTTAAGCCAGTTTAAAATGGGCAGAGTGTACATCCCGGCGAGTAGCTAGTCGTGAAATACCGCCTCTTGTTTTTGCTTTCCTCGGTAGTTTATTATGATCTTTGGTTGGGGCTGAGGCAAGGACGACAACACCTTATGCATATATGAATAGCTAAGTGGGTTGGTTGATGTCTGTGTGGGTAGATGTGATAGATACAAGCGGCTACGTACGACAGGTGCGTTTGAGTTTGAACCACGACCTACTAATAAGTAAGTGGGTAGCTTTGTTTATGTTTTTGTGGATAAACTGGATACATGTAAACAGATAACCTAAATGGATGGATGGAGAAGTACAGACAGACTGATAGATAGATGAATCGATTGATAGATTTATGTAGATTTTGAAGCAGATGTATATATCGATAGACAGGCTTTGTACTTTTTTTTTTTTTTTTTTAACGACACCGAACCGTTAATATTTCCGTCCTCGTAAGTTGTTCAGGGAAGTGCAGGTGAAAGTATAAGTAAACTGAGCTTCGCCGGTGCGGCGTCCAACTCCATAAAAGAGGATCGACTCACATAAACTGGCCGCTAGGAGGATTGGATAGTCCCGTGGTGGTGGTGGTGGTGGTGGTTGTGGTGGGGATTTTAAGTTACAGTTGTGGGTGATGGATGTGGTAATGGTGGTAGTAGTTAACTGTGATGGTGGAGATTTTTTGCTTTGGTTGTGTATGGCAAAGACTGTGGTAGTTTTGGTGGTAGTGAAAGGGGTTTGGTGGTGGTGATGGTAGTAGTAGCAGTGGTGGTGATATGATAGCTTCTGTTAGTCTTTCCGTTAATGGTAATGGTGGTGGTGATAGTGTTGGAGATGGTGATAGTTGCAGACATGGTATTAACAGTACCCTAAATAGGAGGAATACTGTAGTGTATAATGTTGATGACAGTTATAACGATGATGATTGTATTGATGGTAATGGTGCTGGTAGTTGTGGTGGTGGTGTTGGTATTGGTAGGGATTGTATTGATGGTAATAGTGGTAATGGTGCTGGTAGTTGTGGTGGTGGTGTTGGTATTGGTAGGGATTGTATTGATGGTAATAGTGGTAATGGTGCTGGTAGTTGTGGTGGTGGTGTTGGTATTGGTAGGGATTGTATTGATGGTAATAGTGGTAATGGTGCTGGTAGTTGTGGTGGTGGTGTTGGTACTGGTAGGGATTGTATTGATGGTGATAGTGGTAATGGTGGTGGTAGTTGTAGTTGGGTGTTGAAATTGGTAGGGACTGTATTGGTGGTGATAGTGGTAACGATGGTGGTAGTTGTGGTAGTGGTGTCGGTATTGGTAGGGGTGGTGTGTAGTGAAGTCGTGAATGTCATAAGGTCAGTGGTGGACAGCTTGGTATAGTGGTATTGGAACCATTCTCTCTCTCTCTCTCTCTCTCTCTCTCTCCTCCATTCTCCCTCCCTCCAGGTGCCCCTAAATAAGAGGGTCTGAATATAATTATCTCGGTTCACTTCTTGCCCTCCTTCCTTCACTCCCATCCTCCTTCCTTGTCACCTACCTTCCTTCCTTCCGTCCTTCCATACCATCATTCCGACTCTTCTTCCTTCCTTCTTTATTCCCCTACCTGTTATTTCTACTTCTTTCCTCCCATCCTGCTTCCTTCCTTCTTTATTCTCCATCCTTCCCTTTATACTTTGCTTCCCTCCCTCCACCTTTTCGTCTTCCGTCTTCCTCTCCATCAAAGTATTTAAGTCTATTAGTTCCTGTTTATATTGAGCCGTCCAACCCCTTCACGGTCTCTTCTGTGCCAAATAAAGCCATCTGTCAGAAACATGATTAAAAAGACATCCAGTGAATAAAGGGTATGGAGTGGATAATGTGGCGGACTGGGGCTGTGTGGTCCTGGGTTCGAATCTGATGCTAACATGTCCATGCCACCAGGTCGAAGGTGATGTATATCCTTGTCGTGTCACAGGTGCTAGATGTTAGGTGGTGTGTGAGGCACGCAAGGGATAAGGCCGTTGTTGTTGTGTCGTAGGTTGATTACTGGAACTTGGTAACGGGCTTCTTAACCTATGTCGAATTTATATATAAAAAAATTGTTAGATGTTGAGAGAGAGAGAGAGAGAGAGAGAGAGAGAGAGAGAGACCGGAGGAAGGGAGGGAGCTGTGACGAGCCTGACTTAGATAATGACATGGGAGACAGGTTCACCCTTGTCAGGAGAGAGAGAGAGAGAGAGAGAGAGAGAGAGAGAGAGCAGGAAATAGGGATGGAAATGTTAGAAGGAGAAGTGAAGGAAATAAAAGAAATGAGGAAGGAAGGGGTTGGAAGGAGGGAAAATAAAGAGAAAGATGCGAGGAAGAAAATTGGATGGAATCAAACAGAAGGAAAGGAGACAAGGAAGGAAGAACTAGGGAAGGCAAGAAGGTAAAGGAGAGAGGGAGGAAGATGGAGAAGGAGGAAGGAGGTAATAGGTAAATAGTTAGAGCTCCTTTTGATGTCTCCCTCTGTAATTCACCTCACGTATCTTACCTGAGGGCCTTACCTACCTGCCTTAGATCCTGCCTTTCCTTTTTACCTACCTAACTACCTACAAACCGTCTCGAGAATTTACTCTTTATATCCACTTACCTAATTCCCTCTGATGTTAATTCTCTTTCATACCTACCTACCTATCTACCTTAGATGTCTCTTATCCATTTTATAGTAATGTACTTACCTACCTTTCATTGATGTTTCACTTTCTACCTACCAACCAATCAACCCATTAACCTACCGATCTCCCACCTACCTCCCTCATTACCTATCTGCCTCCTTGCTTGTGTGCCTACTACTTACCTACCTACCCTCCTACCTTAGACTCTACTCTGCTTTCATATTATCAACCGACCCCCAACCCCCACCCAACCTCCCATCTTCCTCCTTCATTTACCTTCCTACCTACGTTCCTACCCACCTGTTGCCTCGCTACCTATTTAGCCGCCTCCTCCCTGTACCCTATCACCTGTTGCACCGCCTACCTACCTATTATATCACACCTGTACTATTAAATTACCGATTCTACCACCCACTTGGCCAGTTTTATATATGCCGTACCTCTTTATTTGCTTGTCTGTTTTTCGTCTACCTGCCTTCCCATCTGGCCTCTTAACTGTTCGTCTATTCACGTTTTTCTTCACGGAATTACTTATCAGTGTGTTTCTGTAAATATATATGTTCGCCAAGCCCGCGTATTAATTTACCCATATACCGTTCCTACCAACCAGTACCTAGCAAACTACCTGGCAACCAACCTTATGGTGTGGCAGCCCTATTACACGCGGCGGGTAGTGCACACACATTCACTCAGGTGCTGATACACACCGTTCATATAGAGCTGTCTCATTCAGGACTTATATGTATTTGGGAGGGGGAGGGAGGAATTTTTTTTTTGCGTCAGTGGGTCTTGTGGAAGGTGGCTTAAAACTGTATTACCGAAGTTGTATTCCCCGAACTGTTCCCTGCTCCTGCCAGGGATTGATCTCGCGTCGGTTTGTTCCACAGACTACTACCTTACCCCTCTTTGTGTCACACGCCTGCCTTCCTTCCTATCCATGTCCGTCTGCATCTGTATATATGTGCAGTATTTATATGCATGTATCTACCGGTATATATATACAGTATGTGTCAGACTGTCTGTGTGTCTGTCTCTTTCTGTATCTATCTACTTCTCTGCCTTTGTCTATATTGATTGTCCGTCTGTTTGTCTGTGGCTGTATTCAGCTTTCACTGTTTATCAGTTTACGTATGTTTCTCAATCTTTGCCAATTTATCGCCCTCGCTTCCTTCCTGTCCGTCAGTCTGTATCTCTGCACAGTTATCTATCCATATATCGGTTTATCTATGACTTCCTCTCCGCTTGTTCGTCCCCATCCTCTCGCGGAGACTCCCTGCCTCCATCTGCAGTCTGCTAATCTGCCTTCCTTCCCTTCTGTGTGCTCTCTCTCTCTCTCTCTCTCTCTCTCTCTCTCTCTCTCTCTCGCTGTACCTTCCTTCCTTCCATCCTGTCTATAAACATCTGCCACTTATCTGTCTATCATTCTTTCTTTTTGTCCATTTGTTTATCTGTCACTCTGCCTTTCTAACACCCCCCCCCTTGCCTCCATCTTCAGGCAGGTATGGGTTAACAGGAATTTGATTCTTTCACCCCGAGGACGTCATTGTCATTTTATTCATGTCTCTGCCGTGCCGTGTTATTCAGCTTAGGAGAGCACGGTGGTAATGATGGAAGTGCCCTGTTAAGTTTGACAATTCCACCAGAAGCTAAATAATGTCGTGTGTGGAAGAATGCTGGAAGTTTTTAAGAATGACATCGTTGTAGTAAAAGGTTTAATGCAAAAACACGTCCTTTCTGTGTTAAAGCCCTTCACTACCAAGAGAGCCTTCCCTAGATGAGTAAAATGGCATCACGTATTTAATGTAAGGTTCGTAGAGGAAGAGAGGAATAAATTCGTCTTGTGAAATAAACAGATGGATAAATAATAAAATGAATAAATTAATAAATGTCATGGAGGGGGTAAGTGTTGTAGAATCCTGTGTGAGAGTCAGTAGAGTGAGGGATGAATAAAATCGTGAAGCAGTGTTGACAATTCAAGAGTTTGGAGTGTGGTGTGTTGTGGCGGTGAGAAGGATTGCAGCGGTAACCTGTGTGAGTGTGGTGGGGGGATGGGGAGAGGGAGGGGGGCGTGTTCTGTGGTGGGGGAGGGGACAAAGTTTTCCAATATCCTGCCTCACCTAACCCCCCCATCCCTCCTCCCTTCCCCCCTCCCCTTCCCTCTCTCCCCCCCTTTCTCCCTGCTACCCCGCTTTCAACTTCTTTCCCAGCCCCACCCTTCTCCCCCACCTCTCATGTCCCCCCTTCACCACCTTCCTTTGGTTTACTTCTCTCTCTACCCTCCCGTTTCCTTCTCTTCCTACCCAAGATCATCCCCCTCCTCTCTCCCCTCTCCCCATCCCTCCCTCTTTCCGTCACTTTCCTTGCCCCCCACCCCACCAACTCCTTCCTTCGGTTCAGCCTCTCTCTCACTCCCCTATCCTGCTTACCCTCCCCCTCTCAGCCCTCCCCCTCTCCCCCACCCAACTGCCTACATCCCCACTCCTACCTCTCCTCCTCTCTCGCCTGTCTCCCTCTCCCATCTGGCATCCCGTACCCCAGTCTCTCAGTCTCCGTCTCTCCTCCCCTTCCCTCCTGCTTTCCCTTTCCTTTCCTGCTTTGCACTCTATTCCCCCACCCGCTTCGTCTCTCTCCTGCCTACATCTTCCCCTCTTTCTTTTTCCCCTCACCCTTCACTCCCCCTTTCCTCCTAATTCACCCTTTTTGACCTTCTTCCTTGCCTCCCTCCTTCCTCCACATCTCCCTCCCTCTTCCATCCCTGCCTCCTTCCTTCCATCGTTCTCTCTGCTTCCTTCCTCCCTCCTATCCTTGTACCCTCCCTCTGTCATTCTGATCCCCCCTTCTCCTTTGCCACACCTTCTCCCTTTATCTCCCTCATCCATTGAATCCCATTTCTCCCTCTCTCCTCTTCATTTCCTCAGTCTCTTCCTTCCTCTTTCCCTTTCTCTCCTCCATTTCTCATTTTTTCCCACTTTCCTTTACCAAGTTTCCTTATTTTGCTCCTGACACTCCATTTTCTCAAGCCTTTACCGTCCGCGTATACTCTGTTCACTTTAATAAGGCGTAAAGGTGGCATCTCTTCACCTTGAATGTTAAGTTCTAGCAAGAGATTAGCTACCGGTAATACTGGAATTTGGTGCTGGTCAAGCAGAAGTGCTGTGGAAGGAAAAGAGGATACTGAAGTACTATAATGAACTGTATCCATCCATTAACTTGCTGACCATCCAGCCATTCTTGTGTTCATTCACAAATTCTTTCACACATAATCCTCTACGATGTCTGTGTATACGGTGCCTGTCTGTCTATTAATTATTTTTCCCCTTGCCCACCCAGCTCTTTTGTCTGTTATTTGTCAGTATCTCTGTGTTTTCGAATCTACCCAATCTGTCTGTCTGTCAGTATCACAGTACATATCTATCTCTGGGTTCATGTTTATTAGTACCCTACTGGTCGAACCGGTCGGGGACTATAGGTTTGCGCGGTTCCGTCAGTACGTCCATAAGTTCGTCTGCAATTTCGTGTCCGCTGTATAACCTCCACATTCATGGACAGATTTTGATATAACATAGCACAATTGTTCCCCATACCATGACCGTATGTCGCGGACAACAACCAGCCATTTACTCCCAAGGTCAAGGTCAGTGGGCTCATACAAGGCCGGGTGCTGTCATATGTATGGGTATCATCCTGTAGGGGCCTTTGTAGTACGTGGTACAGTAATACTTCGTTCATTTGTTCATATCTGTTTCGTAACTCACCATTCTCTTTGTTTTTGTCTGTCTGTCTGTCTTTATCGCTCTACCCACCCATCCGATCTCTTACGTTTCTATGCATCATTTAATCTATCAGTCCCCTTCCCCTTCCCCAACCAATCATTGAAATATAAACATGGTACCCTGTCTCGCCCTCCCAGAAGTATTAGCTCAGTTCTTTCTCTTCCTCTTTATCTAATTACCTGCAGCACCACACTCCCTTATGCAGCCTTTATTTTGTTATTTACTCTATTATTGGATTATTGGGAAATCTCTCTCTCTCTCTCTCTCTCTCTCTCTCTCTCTCTCTCTCTCTCACACACACACACACACACACACACACACACACACACACACACACATACACACGAGCTTGAAATCAGGTGCAGTTTTGCCGTAGATTTTTTTTCCTTTATCCATTGCAACGCTGTCATTCAGTAATTGTATATATAAGTATGTATGTTTTCTGCATGTGTACTGTGTAAAGTATTTTTAATACTAGATTGATTATTATTATTATTATTATTTGTAGGTAAGGAGGTACTTATTCAATGTTACGAGCGAGCGAGCGATGTTTAGTTTCAGTTAAATTTGGAATTAGCGGTGCGGTCTGGTCCGACCGTCACGCTAAGCAGTGTGAAATAGAGTTGAAATTTTTTCTTCGTATGATACATTCATTCAGTAATTTTATCAAGTAAAAACTCACCCATAATGGCGTAGGAACCCTTGGAATCTCGAGATTTCCAAGGAAGTGTTTGGCCTTAATCAGTGAACGCCTCAGATACAAAATCAAATTTAAAAATATTTTCCGTCGTACCACTTTTTTTTTTTATTCATCGACTCTAGTAATTAAACATCGGATATTCCGCCTATAATTTTTTATCGGGGAAATTGTGATGGCATGGCGCTCGCTCGCTCGTCATGCTCTCACGAAGCGCACGTTACTGGTATTAATTTATTTTATTCGGGCTGGCACCAGACAGTTTTATAAGCTGAGAAATACGGTATTAGCGGTCAAGGATTAAACAGGTAGTTGGAATGTAAGGAGGAGAAGGAGAAAAAGAACGAGGAGAGAGGGAGGAAGATGGAAAAGGGAGGAGGGGGAGGAAAGAGAGGAAATTGAGTACGATGCTGAGGATAAGGAAGAAGAAAGAGGACAAAATTAGGCAAGAAAGAGGAGAATAATAAGTGTGATGAAGGCGACAGAATAAAAGGAGAGAAGCAAAGGAAGGATGAAGGGAAGAAATGGAGGAGAAATTGGTGGCAATATGGAGGAGAATAGAAGGGAGGAGAGAGAGCGATATGGAGGAGTGGAGGGATTGTGTGGTGGAAGAGGGAGGAGGGAAGAGGAAGAGAATGTTGAGCACAGACGAATTCTTGGAGGAAGTGAGGTATGGCAGAGAGGGGAGGGAGGGGAGAGAGAATGATGGGGAGGGAGGGAGGAGGAGGGGGTAGGGAAGGAGTAAAATGGAGGTGGGGAAGGAGGGCGATGGATGGAAGAGAGTGATGAGGGGGAGGAGAGGAAGGCAGGAGGGGAGGGAGAGAGGGGGGGGATAGATGGAGAGAGGAAGAGGAGGATGAGGTAAGAAGAGCCAAGGAGATGGCACAGAGAGGAGGAGGAAGGAAAGAAAGGGAAAGAGGGGAGGGAAAGAGAAGGTAGTGAACGTAGGGAGAGGGGGAGGGGGGAGCCATTGGAAGGAATAAGAGGAGGGGGGAGGTAGAGAAGGAAGGGAGAGAAAAAGGGTGAGTGAAAAGGGAGGGAGATGGAGATGGTAGTGTGGGGGAAGGGCTTGGACGAAACATGGGAGGGAAGAAGAGAGAGAGAGAGAGAGAGAGAGAGGGAGAAAGAAAAGGTAGGGAGGAAAGAGAAGGGGTAGGGAATGAGAGAATAGAGTGGGCAGAGAGAAAGGTGAGTGAGGGGGTAGAGAGGGATAGAGAAGGGGGTGAGAGGGGAGAGGGAGTGAGGAGGTAGAGAAAGAGAAGGGGGTGAGAGGGGAGGGGGAGTGAGGAGGTAGAGAAAGAAGGGGGAAGAGGGGAGGGGGAGTGAGGGGGTTGAGAAAGAGAAGGGGGGGAAAAGGGGAGGGGTTGGAGGAAAGAGGAGAGTGGAGGGGAGGGGTTGGAGGGAGAGGGGCTGGGGGGGAGGGGGTCGAGATCAATATATTGCAAGGCGGTAGGATCCGTCTGGC
Organism: Coenobita brevimanus; assembly: GCF_032717465.1. Taxonomy (NCBI): domain Eukaryota; kingdom Metazoa; phylum Arthropoda; class Malacostraca; order Decapoda; family Coenobitidae; genus Coenobita; species Coenobita brevimanus. Next base: position 39,347,765 of record NC_137018.1, read on the forward strand.
TCGAGTGATCACTGACCCCCTGTACCCTCCACCCCCCCCTCTCTCTCTCTCTCTCTCTCTCTCTTCCTCCTCCTCCTCCTCCAGTGCCCACACGTAAATGCTTTCCATTCCTGTTTTTTTTTTTTTTTTCAATCTTAACTTTATTTCATTGCCTTTATTTTTTCTTCCTTCCTTTCGTGCTCATTTTCCTTCGTCCTTTCTTGCTGTAACGCGAAAGAGACAGGGAAGGCAGAGAGGAGGAGGAAGGTGAAGGAAGAAAGTGGAAGTACGGAAGAAAATGGTGAAGCTGAAGGAAGATGAAGATGAAGGATGGGAGGAAGGAAAGAAGTAATGGAGGAAGGAAATTTGTGGTGCGGAAGGAGTAAGATGGCAAGATATAATGGAGGAAGGAGAGGTAGAGGTGCAAAGTATTAATAGCCTTACTGCCCTCTCCTCTCTCTTTCCTCCTCCTCTCCTTTCTCCTTCCTCTTCACCAATTCTTCCTCTTCTTACCCTCCTTCTTTCATCTTCCCCTTTCCTTTCTTCCCCCTCTCCCCATTCCCTCCCGCCCATTTCTCTTCTCTTCCCTTCCCACCCTCCTCACTTACCTTTCTATTTACCTTCATCCCTTGGACTCTTCCCCCCCTCCCCCTTTCTTTTCTTTCTGCCCTCTCCTCTCATCCATCTTTCCCCCCTCCCCTCCTTCCCTTCCCCCTTCCCCCTTCCCCTCCCTCCTACATTTCCTCTCCATCCCTGAGTAAACACGTACTACATTAACTTTCCCCCTTGGGTTAAATGCGCCCCTTCACACGGAATATTTAATAACATCTTTGAACTTCGCCTTTCCTCCTAACTCTGTATTTTGTTACTTCCTCCCCCAACCCCTTCACTGTCATGGCCCCTTTGTGGTTTGTTTTCGCTGCCACCTGACGATTTTATTAAACTGGAGTCTTCGAGCTGGAGGGGTTGAATGTAACCTCCATGAACCACTTCCCCACGATGTCGTCTTCACATATGACGTAACTAGAACAAAAGGAAGAAACCGTCCTTGGGTTTGGGGTTTTATTTAGGTTGATTATATACCTGTGAATTTAACCCCCATTTTCTCCCCAGACGTCATTGTCATTATGTTCATGCAATCTCAAGACAGTTGTGTTCAGCCCAGGCAAGACTTGTTCGAACTGGAGGAAGAAGATGTAACTTTCCTTAACCCCTTCATTACTAGACGTCCCTTTCAGGTTGAACCGAATGGTTTGGCAGTTGTAAGATTGAACACGTCATTGTAGTGAATGAGTTAAAGGGTTTATATATATATATATATATATATATATATATATATATATATATATATATATATATAAATGGATCAGTTTAATCAAAGCTGGTTCTTGCTGGCCTATTTATTACTGATCATGTCAGTGACCTCTTACACTTTTGAAGGTGTTAATAAACAAACTTGTCGTTAATTTTAGCCTGGGTTTATACAAGATAAGAGGATGGTAAACAAACGGTAGAGAGCGGGAGTTGACTTAACGAGGATATATACGTCATCACTTTCTCACAGTCAAGTATAGTCACACTTAGATTTTTCCCCTTCATTCTGATGATGACGCCTGGTGGAGTAGTGGTTAGAACACCTCAGTCGGAGTGATGACTTTCTGTAGGTTGGATGCCCAGGAGTGACTAGAGATATAATGCCATCAAGGGGAGTAGGCTGGTTATCTACCCGTAAATATGCTAGACTGCCTCCCTGACCCCCCCCCCCCTTCCACTTCCCACACCTTGAAGGGGTATGGTAGGATTTGCTGTTACTAATTCACAGTCTGATGTCAATTTTTAAAATCAAACTTTTATTTATTTATTTATTTATTTGTTTATTAGCTAAAGAGTTTAGATATAGCCTTGATTGACCGCATCACCAGCCTGTAGGTTATCTTAAGCTGAAGAGAACCGCCTGCTGGGAGCAAGAATTATACAGATCCTACGTCCTTAGTGTGCAGGGGCCAAATACTGTATAAACAATGACTTTCGTGTGGCTAGTGCTGTGTTGTGTAATGCCGCCGTGTGTTTGTATGTAGCCTACGGTATGTAAGTATTGCAGCGGTCGGCGCTCACACGTCAGACACAGGTGGGCAACTCTGCTGTTCATATTCAAGTCGAGTTTGGGAAGGCTGTCGAGCTGAGCCTGAGGAACACCACTTCCTGTTAGTGGAGAAGTGATCCGCCTCCATCCACTGTTTCACGCACGGATGTAGGTGTGGTGGATGTTGGAGAGTAGAGTGAGAAGTTCATGTGGAAATTGTATAAAAGTGGCTTTGTCTGTGGGTGTAAGAGTGTGTATATGTCATCGAGTCAGGATGTTAAACTGTGAAAACACATGAAAGGACATAATACTTCACCCTCTTAAATGTCCACCCCCGGTCAGTATATGCGTCCATTTGTAGTTACTGTAGTGTAAGTAAAAAAATAGTAGTAAATATGTTTAACCAGTTCATGAAAAACCGAGAGATTGATTCGCTGTGACGTGAAAACATGTAAGTTTTACGGTTATATTAATCAAGGGATGGACCAGTCACTGTAAAAGAAATGTCAGTAGCGATTACACATAATTCATTCTCAACTGTGCATCATATACCTTCGCCGGGTTTAGTGGTCTTGATACGTTATAGCAGACTGGTTAAAGAGGTTTTGTGGATGTTATTACTGTTATGTTGTTAATCTTTTTGGTCTTTATTCAGACTGCCATGAGACAATATTGTTCAACTGAGGTAGATCAGAGACTACAGGCTTGTAAGTTACCATGCTGAACCCTCTTGTGGTCCCGATAATTTATTATATCCAACTAACGCTAGACGATTTTGATTAGCTGCTGGTGAATCGAAGATGCCTGAAAGTTAAGTTTTCGGTCACATTTTGTCGAGTGACCAGAACTTTATACTTTATATATATATATATATATATATATATATATATATATATATATATATATATATATATATATATATATATATATATTAGTCCTGTTTAGATTATTATATAAAACTGCTCCTACTCTTACTGATTCTTTTTATACTTTCCATGAGGCTGTGTCAAGTTTTTGTCATTTTTCAGTGAAGAAAATTCATTTTTATATTTTTTTCAGTAGTGATTAGTTCAATTTCAAAACTGTCCCTGATGGGTGGGCGGTAACGCGATTAATGAGGCTAATAACGAATCACTTGCAGCGATGACTGGTGAACTAATTGATAGGCTCCCATGTCGTCCCGGTCTCAGCGCATTTATATTCATGGGTTCTTTGTCCAATCAGCGTGTGCTGTGCGCCAGGCAACGTGTAAAAGCCTGATGGATGATGCCATTAAGTTAGTATGGAAATGATTTACACGTTTGATGGAAAAAAAAAAAAAAATTATAACGAAACATGAATAATGCTTTCTATTGCTGGAGAACAGTGTACAATGGGTAAGTGATGTTTGATGCCATTTCTGTAGGTTAGTAGGGAATGATTTACGTGTTTGACAAAAAAATAAAAAGGGGCATCTGTCAGGTGAAGAAGATTGCAGAATATGTGATTATTATTGAACATAAAAAACTGATCTCGGATGCTAGTAAGTTAGAATGGAAGTGATTCATCAGTTTTATGGGGGAAAAAAAAAAAAAAAGGAAGAAAATATGTTGGTAATGTAGATTGTTATAGCGTTTGTGATGGAATAAACCCCATTAGCACAGGGACGTCTTTAAATACATTATTCTTACCTTCCTTCAATAACGTTCATTCTTTTAAAGGCATACCTTATGTATTGAAGGGGTTGGGGGGGGGAACTCCAGTCTGAAGTCTCTTTTGACGTAAATGAAAGAGACCGGCAGTGGGGAAATTAAATGAAAGTACGTCATCATAATGAAGGGACTAATTATCTCCGCCAAGGAGGTTATGAACGTATTTTGCTTAAATTTTTTTGGAGGGGTTGGGTATGGCCCAAGGAACAATCCATTAGCTTTTGGTGGTGATCCTGATCATCATCCGGATCCAGGAATTTTTTGTGTGTTTGTTCTCACGATATAAAAAAGTTCTCAAATGATTTTAGTGAAATTTTGTGAAAGGGTGAGCCATAGGCTAAGAAAGAATTTATTAAATTTTGGGGCGGATCCGTTTTCGGATCCTGCAGTGGCATTGGCGAAGGTATGCTTGCTCTGAATGCTTCCTAGTTTAATGTGGAAATGAGTCATCTGTGTGTGCAGGTAAAAGTGAGCTCTTGCGTCGTTTGTTGAAACGAATGTGTAACTTTACCCAGTCCTTTTCTGTCCAACTCTTTAAAGCAAGAGTTAACCGTTACCCTCAGTCCTTCATGTTTACAGCAGGTCAGCTCTGGAACTGTCTCCCTTTGTCTGTAATTCCTGTTGTTTATGATCTCCAGTCTTCCAGACGCAGTGTGTCCAGGCATCTCGAAATGAACGGATCTTGAATTTGGGTCTCTGTTATCTTGTTTTTGTTTAGTCTTGGAGAACAATTTGCTGGCCCCTGGCCTTTGGTTCCTTCTGCCTTGCATAAACAAAGTCATGCAGAAGGTAGCCTATGCAACGTGATGTGCGACAGCATTTAAAAAGGAACTAATTTGCCCATGTTCCAGGAGAAGAAAATACGTAGCCATAAATATATTTGTATTTATCGTTGAAGAGAGTATAGAATTAAATGTAAATGATGTAAGTTGTATGGTAAGTGATGTGTGAGAGCGTTTAGTATGAAAAGGACCACGTGTACCAGACATTTGCTTCCGTAATGCATACTACAGAGTCGAGCATAATCCATTAATGTAACTAGTTAAAGCCCGGTATTTACAGTTTGCCATCAGGTTAGTTGCAGAAAAGAATACAAGACGTGAATTACTGTTCGCTCTCGGTTGCGTTGGTGTCACACTGGAGTAGGGGATTGTTAACAGTGGCAGAAATACGTCAGTGGTACAAGAAACTAGGCCACATTAAACTCTGAATTTATAGTAGCTTGAAGTGACAGCTGAGACGTACAGAAGAGTACTGGTTTAAAGAAATGACCTGAGATCTGCCGTATTTTATGAGGCACAGGTTTCGTAGCATCTATTCCTAAGTGATTCGTTTTGCATATTACAAAAGAATTTTCTTGTATCGTGTAACTTCTTTGTGCGGTCTTAATGTCGACATACTTGACATCAGTAACATACGAGAGGATGTTGAGATATACTGAATAAATCACTAAGAAATATGTGTCACGAAATATCCGACTCTGCTTAGACTGCGACTTTAAGATCTAAATTCATCGCAGGATTAAGTGGCAGATGAGGATTAAAAAAAAAAAAAGAAGAGTGGTGGGTTAAGTAAATGACGTTAGATCTTAAGTTGACTTTTGTGGTGGGCAGCGAGAGTGACGTGGGGAGGGCGGCCATCTTGCCTGAAGCCGGATGTAAACAAACGGAGGCGGCGTCACCACAGAACCGCCACGTGTCAGACCAGAGGCAGGGAGAAATTGATAAGGGAGGGAAGAAGAGGAGAGGGAGAGAGGGGTGGAGAAGGTGTGGAGATGACAGAGAAGAAGGGGTGTGGAGGAAGAGAGTAATGGTGAGAAGGATGATGAAAGAAAGAAGAGAGGGAATGGTGAAATGATGGAGGAAGTAGGGAAGAACTGGCGAAGAGGAGAGGAAGAGTAGAAAGGAAGATGAAAGAGAGATAAGGGGAGACGAACTTGTGAAGAGTAGATGGAGAGTGGAAATGAACTTAAGGGTTCAACTGCAGGTAGAGACTAGAGGAAGATTAGAAAGAAAAGGGGCCAAAAGGTAGAAGAAATGTCGGTGAAGACTAGAAGGGAAAGGGACGTAAAGTAGGACATGAAGAAGAAAGGCAGAGAATCAAAATCATGAGGAAATCGGTAAGGGTTTAAATCTGAAGGTAAGAAGATGGAGAGAAGCAGCTGACAAGGGAAGGAAGAAGGGTGAGAGTACAAATACAAAGGAAAGTAAACAGCAGCAGATAAACAAGTATGTCAGGGCTTGTTATCTATAATTATGAGTAAGATAAAGGAGCAAAGTTTGAAGCACTCCATTCCAACACACACACACACACACACACACACACACACACACACACACACACACACACACACACACACACACACACACACAATCGACAGGGTAAAATGGAAGTTTTACTGGAAAGGAAGAAAGGATAGTATATACCTCAGTCTTAATCTGTGAAGGAAAAGTAACATTGCCTTTGGTGGATCTCCATGGAATAAAAATATTTACAATGACTTTTTTTTTTGGGGGGGGGGAGGGGAGATGCGAAGGTAGGTACTTATCTAGCTGAAATTAAAGCTTTTCAGTAAGTTTCGCATTACGAAGTAGGAGAACAAGAACAACAAATAAGAGTGGATGAGATTGGAGAGAAAATAAGTTAGGAGAAAGCAGGAAGAAAGGCAAAAAAAAAAAAAGGAGACTGAAAAAAGTAGGCACGAGGAGAGACTAGAGAGGCGGTTGTTGAAAAAAAATTAAGAAATAAGGAGCAAGGGAACGGAAGGGAAGAGGGGAGAAAGGAGAAGGGAAAAGGGAGGGAAGAGGGGAGAGAGCTTCGATAAAGTAGGATCAAAGGAAAAAAAGGAAGAAAGAATAGTGAAAAATAAAGAAAGAAGCTTGAAAAATGAGGGAAGAAGGGAGCGTGAAGAGAAAGACTGAGGGAATGAGGTCAGGACGAGGACACTGAACCGAACATTGATGGGGACGTTGTGTGTGTGTGTGTGTGTGTGTGTGTGTGTGTGTGTGTGTGTGTGTGCACATTCTCTTATTTATACTACTTCTTATCTTCACTTCTCACTTTTTTCACTCTCTTCTTTCCTCTCAGTTCTTTTTTCCCCCTCGTCTCTCATTCTTACCCATGTCTCTAAGGTCTCCTCTCTTCTTTCATTTTTCCCGTCTCTCCCCTTTCCCCCATTACTTTTCTCTCCTCTCCTACATTTCTCACTCTACCATTTCTGTCCTTCACTTTTTTTCTTTTTTTCTTTTTTTTTCTCCCATCATTTGTCCTATTTTGTTCCCCTTTTCTCTTTACTGCTGCCCATATGTTATTATATTTATACACTCCCCTTTTGTCCCCCCTCCTCCCCTCCCCAGCTGACTCTCCCCCTTCCCTCCTCTCCATTCCCCTTCCCTCCGCTCCCCTCCCCTCTGCATGACCGCACTCTCACAACAACATAATCCTGGTCAGTCCCCTCACTCGCACTCTCACACAGTTCCCCTCACTCTAACTCTCACTACCTTCACCTTCTCACACTACCTTCGCCCTAACTCACTTTACCCACACCCTCAGATTACATTACCCACACCCTTACTCACATTACCCACACCCTTACTCACATTACCCACACCCTTACTCACATTACCCACACCCTTACTCACATTACCCACACCCTTACGCACATTACCCACACCCTTACTCACATTACCCACACTCGTACATTACCCACACCCTCAGCTCACATTATCCACACCCTTTCGCACATTACCCACACCCTTAGGTCACATTATCCACACCCTTACGCACATTACTCACACCCTTACTCACATTACCCACACCCTTACTCACAGTACCCACACCCATACTCACATTACCCACACCCCTGCTCACATTACCCACACCCTTACATTACCCACACCCTCACTCACATTACCCACACCCTCACTCACATTACCCACACCCTCACTCACAGTACCCACACCCTCACTCACATTACCCACACCCTCACTCACATTACCCACACCCTTACTCACATTAACCACACCCTCACTCACATCACCCACACCCTTACTCTCATTATCCACATCCTTATTCACATTATCCACATCCTTACTCACACTACCCTTACTCGTACGATAACACTTTCACCTCACCCTCACTCAGACGACCCTCACCCCCACTCATACTTTCCCCACTCGCATTGCCTTCACTCACTCTACTACTCCTAAACTCTCACAACCGTCCTCTCACTCAAGCTACCCTTACCCTTACAACTACCCTCACCCTTAGACTTACGTTGATTGAGCTCACGTACACAGATCCTCTCTATATAAGATGACCTCTGCCTCTCACTCTTACTCCCCTTTCTCACTTCTGCGCCTCTCTGATTCACTGCTTATCACTCCCCTCACTTTGAGCCCCCTCCCCCCCCCACCTTACGCTCATTTTTCTCCACTTTCATCCTTTTTCAGTGCTTCCCTCTGCGTCACTGCGCGCGAAAATTTACGTATTTCCTTACTCGTATTTCCCATAATCCCCTCACCTTCACACTTTCCATTTTACTTTACACAATCACCCACTCCCACCCTTACGCTCGTCATTTTTGCACTTCTTGCTCACTTTCATAACACTGGCACTTACCCCTCCCCCCGCCTCTCTCTCTCTCTCTCTCTCTCTCTCTCTCTCTCTCTTTCTCTTTCTCTCTCTCTCTCTCCCAGTAATTTTTTCCCCACATTCCTCCCACACACCATGTTTCTCCCTCCCACTTCGCTCTCTGCCTCGTGTTCTTTCCTCCCACCTCCATCTCTTACAGCATGTCCCTCTCTCTCACATCACTGATTTCCTTCTCTATTGTCTCTCCTTCTTACCCAAATTCCCTCCATTTCATTTCCTTCTCTCCCCTCACACTCCCCTCCTCCCTGCTAACCACATTCCTTCCCTCCCTCCCTCCTTCCGAAACACGCTCCATCCCTCCCTTCTTTCCACGCTTCCTCTCTCCACCCCTCCTGCCCACACACAGTCCCTCCCTCCCTCCTATCCACACACCTTCCCTCTTTCCCACATACCCTCCCTCCTGCCCACACACTCTCCATTCTTCCCTCCTATCCACACCCTCACTTCATCCCTCCTGACCTCACACTCTCCATCCTTCCTTCCTATCCACATACCTTCCCTACTTCCCATTCCCCATACACCCTTCTTCCATCCTACCCACACCCGCCTTCCTTCCATCCTACCCACACACCCTCCGTCCTTCTTTCTCTCCTATCCACACATCCTTATTCCCTCCTACCCACACATCTTCCCTCCTACCCACACATCCTTCCTCCTTCCCTCCGACCCACACATCCTTCCTCCTTCCCTCCCACCCATACATCCTTCCTCCTTCCTTCCCACCCATACATCCTTCCTCCTTCCCTCCCACCCACACATCCTTCCTCCTTCACTCCCACCTACACATCCTCCCTCCCTCCCTCTTACCCACACATCGTCCCTCCCTCCTTCCTTTCCTCCTACCCACACACCCTTCCTCCTTCTCTCCTTCCCACACATCCTCCCTCTTTCTCTCCTACTCACACATCGTTCCTCCCTCCTTCCTTCCCTCCTACCCAAACATCCTCCCCCCTTCCCTCCTATCCACACATTCTCCCTCCTTCTCTCCTACCCACACATCCTCCCTCCCTCCTTCCTCCTCTCCTGCCCACACATTATTCCTCCCTCCTTCCTCCCCTCCTACCCACACATCCTCCCTCCCTCCTTCCTCCCCTCCTGCCCACACATCCTCCCTCCCTCCTTCGTCCCCTCCTACCCACACATCCTCCCTCCCTCTTCCGTCCCCTCCTACCCACACATCCTCCCTCCCTCCTCCCTCCCCTCCTACCCACACATCCTCCCTCCCTCCTCCCTCCCCTCCTCCCTCCCTCCTTCCTCCCTCCCCTCCTACCCACACATCCTCCCTCCCTCCTTCCTCTCCTCCTGCCCACCTCTCTCCATTCTTATCTCTTACATACCACTCGTCGTCCTCCATGCCTGTTCTTTCCATACTTCACGTAAGCTTCAATTTTATAAACGGTTGTGGGCAAAAGGTCAGCTCGAATGGCCATCTAAAAGGCAGGAGAGAGAGAGAGAGAGAGAGAGAACGTAAGGAAAGAGAAAACTGGAATAGCGGAGAGAAAATGGAAGTAACGAAGGGATGAAGATCGCATCAAGGAAGGGAAAGAAATGAGGCTAACGGAGGGAAAGAGAAGATGGGAATAACGAAGGATGAAAAAGGTGGGACTAACAAAAAAAATAAATAAATAAATAATGGGATATGGGGATTGTGAAGGAAGGCGAAATTTGATAAAATGGAATGACGAAGGGAGACTAAAATCAGATATACTATAATAGGAAAAAGTGGGGAATAGGTAGAACGGATTGAAAGGAAGTTATAGAAAATGAAAGAAAACGGAAAGGGGGAACAACGAAGAAAAAACCCAAGGAAGCTAAATTGAATAATGTAGCTAAAGGAAGGAAATTGGGACGAAATTGTGAAGGGGAGTGAAATAAAGCGAAGGGGAATCTGAAAGAATAACGAAATAGAGGAAGAATTAGGAACTGACGAAGTACAGCAGAATAAAGGAAAGTACGTGGGGAATAAAGAGTGAAAATTACTGTATAAATGAATGAACATAGTAAATGAAGTAGAGGAAGTTAGAGCCTAAACTTCACACCGCTGACGGTTTATATGTTGATCTTGTGGCTAAGTTGTGGGGAGACCTCTCGCAGTGAAAAGGGTATATGAAACGATCTTAGTTAATCCCTTCCGTCCTTTCACATTTATTACTAGTAAATTCTTGGGGTCACTCACCATCCACTCACTCGATGTAGTGCTGCTCTCAGGTGTCTGCCCTTTCCTCTCTTCCTTCCTCTTCTGTATTTCATAATTCTTTCTCTTCCCTCTGCCTGCGGGTGACTTTACACTCCTTTTTCTGTCCTTTTTTCTTCATTTTTTCATCTTCCTTCTGCCTGTTGGTGACTCTACAACTGAATGACAAGCCAAATGGTTTCCTATACAGCGGGGAGCCATTTACTACGCTGGGTAGTAACCATATAACCAAATTATGACGCCTGGTGGTTAGTGGGTAGTTAAGGCGCTCCAGTCGGACTGAGCCTGTGTAGGTTTATATCCAAGAGATGGGGTTTATTGCTCACGTAATGTCACTCAGGGTTGAGAGGCTGGTCACTCTCATCTTAAATGTCAGGACCAACTTGCCTAGCCCCGGGCTCCTAAGCTCCTCATGGGGTAACACAGGATTAGATGATGATGATTAAATTCTTGCTACCCTAGATGATTTTAATCATCTTTGGGAGACGTAACGAATGGTTTAATTACAACCCGATGACGTACTTCTTAGTTTTAATATTGTTTTCATCAGACGATTTTAGTCACTTTTTTTTTTTTTTTTTTTTTTTTTTTGCGAAGTAGAGTTGAATATAGCCATCACTAACTCCTCCAGTATAGGACGTTTTACGTAAGTTGCTTAAAATTATCAGGAAGTTGCTCCAATACTGGATATCATATAGATTGCGTAAAATCGTCAGGAAGTTGCTAAAATACAGGATATCATGTAGGTTGCGTAAAATCGTCAGGAAGTTGCTCCAGTTCAGGATATTTCATGTAGGCTGCGTAAAAGCGTCAGGAAGTTGTAAGATTAATGTAAATGCACGTCATCGGACTGAAGTAGCTAGCGTTTTGTATAATTCTAATTTTTAAACTGGTCGAAAGATCAGATTCGTAACAAAATAAAGCAAGAAATCGGGGTTAAGAAATGAGATACAAAGCAATTAGCGAGAAATGAGAACCATTTGTATTCATTTACAAACTAGACAAAGTCAACTTAGATGGGAAAAATGAAAGATAAACAGAATACCAGCAAGAAATTGAGGATTGTGTAGGAAGAAATTAAGTGAAAAGACAATTGGCACAGTGATAAATGAGAAATTCATTTTTAGTTCAGCCACGTATTGTTACCCGGTATTCTTGGATGCCCGTCATAAATCACTGATATTTTACAGTGTAATACACGTACACAGTTTTATTGGATTTCATTTGTTGGTATACAGCGAAGCCCTAAAAGGAAAAGAGAAAAATGCTGTCAAAGAACCAGCAACTATTTTTCCCCCCTCTCTGTGCCGACACGACTGACTCGAGCGTGTCAATGTTTACATCCGAGCACGATATGTAAGCGGACAGAAAAACCCGTGCGCTGGCCCAGGCGGCTCTTGCTGAACCATGCCGGCAAAAATCCCCCGCACATACACGCACACACACATATTCCAGCATGGAGGACTGTCGAAGCTCTGGCACCTGTCGATTGCAGTCCCAGGAAATTTGAAAAGGAATCAATAGGAGCGTGGAAGGGAGGTGCGCTCTCGGGGTGTAGCCTTACTTTTCGAGGCGGGAAATGTTTTGCAGTCCCGCTAATGAAAAGCGTGCGCGCGGGAGGTTGTGAGATATTTTCTTTTAGCTGTCAGTATTTTTTCTCCGGACTTTTTTTCAGTGAACAGTAAGGCCGGCGAGGCATTAAATCAATATGTTGGAAAAAAAATGAATGAGTATTGTTGTTTGAAAGAGCCGTAGTGGCTCTGTTGCGTTACTGCAGTTGAAGGACGGTGATCAGTCGAAAATAAATCTACATAATGACTGCACCTCACTTCGTCATATTTTTTTCCGAGTGGCAGAAGGAGTCTTAAATAATGTTATGAGTGATTTTGTGCAGAATATTTTAAAAGAATATAGTGTTTGGTAGTCTGCATTGGCTTTGGCTGGTGATGGCTGGGTGGTAGTTTGTTAATTAATTAAGGAGTAATGAAGTGCAGAGGACGGGGCGAGTGGGGCCATTGAAGTGAGGAAGCGAATTGAGGAGTGGAGAGCGATTGGTGTGGTGAGAGAGAGAGAGAGAGAGAGAGAGAGAGAGTCAAATTGGGGATAGCAGTTATAAAATAAAAGGACGAAAGAGGTCGAAATAGGTGAAAGGAGGAACAGGAGAGAGAAGAAACAGTGAAAAATAGAAGAGGGAGAGGGGAGAAGAAAATAGAGGGGAGAGCATGTTTTTAAGAAAAGAGGAAGAATGCAGCGAGGATAGGAGAGGAAAAGATGAAAGGAAAACAAGATGAATGTGAGAAACGAGTTTGAGAGATGACTGGTTCAGTGTTCTATCTACGGTACCATATCTACGCTAGAGAGGGAGAGACTGTAGTTAACAATTACATGTGGACGTACTAAGACATGAAAATATAATCCTGTGTGTGTGTGCTGGTTTATGAATTTGTCGGCTACATTTAAATATGTAAATATATTTAACTGCGTACGTCAGCGGTTTGCCGTCTCTCTCTCTCTCTCTCTCTCTCTCTCTCTCTCTCTCTCTCTCTCTCTCTCTCTCTCTCTCTCGTATATAATTAGAGTGAAGGAAGATGTCGGAACAGCTGTCAAGTGTGAGCAAAGCAAACACTGTCTTGTTTGTAGTTGTTTGTCTTGTTAGCTGGCCTGTTTGGAGGAGAACGAGAAGAGGAGGGGGAGAGGAAAAGGAAAAAAGTGGAAAGGAATAAAGGAATATGTCACATGGGGAGATTCCACGGTGTGTGTGTGTGTGTGTGTAGCAGGTATTTGTATGCTTATATATTATTTTTGTGTACGATGACTTGTCATATTCCTTTAGTATTTTGTACAATGAGTAAAGAATGACTCGAAATTGTATTTTCTCTTAATTTAGTGTAGGTAGGTATATTGAGGCAAGAATATGAGGAAAGAAGGTTGTAGAGAGGGAGGAGTGTGAGGTAGAAAGAGGAGTGTGAGAGAGGGAGAAAGGATATAAAGGAAGCATGGAATGAGGAGTGTGAGGGAGGGAGGAAGGCAGGTAGGTGGAGGGATGAGGCAGGCGTGAGACAAGGGAGTGAGGCAGGTATTACAGTGACGCCAGTGTGAACTTATAGACATGACTGCATTCTCTCTCTCTCTCTCTCTCTCTCTCTCTGCTGAATATATACCTAACCTCATCCGTTCTTCCCCCATATATATATATATATATATATATATATATATAACCTCATCCGTTCTTCTCCCATCTTCTTTTACTTTCTATCTCATCTCTTCTTTCCATCCCTCTTTATCTTTCCCCGTCCCCTTCCGTCCCTCTTTCCCTCCCTCCCTCCAATCAGTCATTCAGGTACAGGCGACATCTTCACCTTTTCATTTTCTCCCCGTCCTCATCTCTTCTTCTTCCTCTTCTCTCTTCCTCAATTTCTTCTCCCCAAGCAGCTTCTCCCAGATTCCTGTGTCCCTTAGCATTTCACTCCTTTACTTTCTCTATATTATCTACTCTGCTCCTCTATTTGTTTAACACTTCTCTTCCCCACTTCTCTCGTTTCCTCCCCCTCTACTCTCTTCTCCCCAGTGCCCTCCATTCTCCCTTTCCCCTCATCTGTCTCCTCCTTTGCGCATCTTTTCCCTCCATTCTTCCCTCCCTCACTGTTTCTCTTCTTCCTTCTCCTTTTCCCTCACCTCTCCTTGATTCCCTATTTTACGTTACCTTTTCCCTTTTATTTGATGCTCCTCTCTCTCCCATCAAGCTCTTTCCCCCTGCCCTTTCCATTCTCTCACATCCCTTCGTTCCTCCCTCCACCTTCGTCTCCTCTCTCCACCTTCTACTTTCCCCCCCGCCACCCTCGTCTTCTTCCCTCCCTTCACCTTCTTCTTCTTACCTCCCCCCCCCTCCACCTTTTTCTCCCCTCCCCGCCCCTACTCAGGCATTCTGGTACAGGCACCACGGCGTGTCAGAAGGCGACTCCCCCGGCTAATTTAACCCCAGGCCACCTTCTTCAAGACGCACCCACCCATCACACCACATGCCACATACTGCCTACCATATACTACATACCAACACATGCCATATACGGTATAGTAGATACTACATACCAACACACACCACGTAGGTCGTACCACATGCAACCAACCAGTATATACCTACCATGTACGTTATACCACATTGGCGATGGCTCAATCGGCAGAGAGGTGGCCTGCAGTCCTAACGGACCCAGGTTCGAATCCCGGCTGGGGCAGGGAACAGTTTAAGGATTTGAATTTCATTAAATCAGGCTTTACTGATCTACCAGAAGACCCGCCGACATGTCGTGAAATTACCCCCGCTAATACCAATACACCAGTCCTGTATGAGACAGCCCTAGCATGTATTCAATATGGACGGTGGGTGTTAGTGCCGAAGTGGTGACATGTAGAGGTGTATGGTATGTAGGAGGACTGCTGGGCCTTGATAGCAGGCTGTGAAGCCTATGCCCTGAGTCGGACACATTAAAAAAAAAAAAAAAAAAAAAAAAAAAAAACCGTCATACCACTTACCCAACCATACTGTTACACCACCTGTCAGCCACATATCAGTACCTTCACTACGGCAATACGGTCATTTTTTTTTTTTATTATTCTTCCGTTAGCCCTATGAGAATATCTATCTCTCTCTCTCTCTCTCTCTCTCTCTCTCTCTCTCTCTCTCTCTCTCTCTCTCTCTCTCTCTCTATCTATCTATCTATATATATATATATATATATATATATATATATATATATATATATATATAAACTGAACGAAAAATAATAATACTATGAATGAATAAAAAAGATCTAATAACCTAGGATTTTGTTCACGAGAGAGAGAGGGAGAGAGAATCTGTTTAGCTACATGAGAAAAAATAAAACTGCATAAAGACTTTCAGAATCATTGAACAAAAACGATCATCTGATAAGGTGGGAATTAGGATAGGATCCAGAAACCAAGAAAAAGAAAGCGCCTTAGCAGGACTATCAAACAGCATGTCCTAGAGAACACATATCCACATGCATGTCTTATCTGCTCTTCCAGATCATCTCTCTCCTCGTACTTGCAGCAGTGGGTAGGCTTGGGTCATTTCTTTAGTGACAAAGTCGTGTTCCTTGACTTTCCAGTTCTCTTGCTCTTCCCGACCCGGATAACACCGCTCACCTGCTTGTCCATGTCAGGTCTCTCTCTCTCTCTCTCTCTCTCTCTCTAACCTGGTAGCTTTTGATCTCCAATCGCACATATCCAGTAGGCCTTTGGTAATTATGTTTAATTAACCTGCACCTTTTACGCTAAGACGCAGGGACATCATTAATGTAGGGAACGTATGGGACATCATGAGGACAGTTGCTTACCTGCGATCGACGGAGCTGCTCGATCAGTCGGACCGGGCTTCAGCAACAGTAACCATAACCTGTACCTGTGTTTACTTACCTCACTTTTTCTCGCCCACAGGTAAGGCTGGTGTCCTGGCTGAGTGACTTGGCGATTGTGAGTATTGTACACAAGGCTCTCTCTCTCTCTCTCTCTCTCTCTCTCTCTCTCTCTCTCTCTCAAACACTCCACCAGGCCAGGTATACCAGTACTCCCATTTTTATCTGTATTTTCATTTATTTTTTCTGCAGTGAAGGCAAAGTATGTGGACCAATTATAGGATTTTTTTTTTTTTTTTTTTTTTTACGTATTTTTGGTCATATTTCTTCCTGCTGCGTTTTTGTATCGGATTGTATTGGGTTTTGCAGAGCTGATAGTGTGATTTGTTTTTTCTTTTTCAAGTATGTATTGTAAAAGTTATTCGTATTTTATCTTGCATCTTCTTTTTCTTCCGTAGAATATATTGAGTTCGGAAGTGTGTTATTTACCTCTAGTCTTTTACTCCAGCTTACCCCAGACACTTGCATCCGGCTGAGAGTCATAAAAGCCCTAAATGTTTGTACTGTTACCGTTAGCTCTTATATGGTCGGTGCAACTCTAGTATTCAGTTACAGATAACGCCAGACGATTGAATGCAGCTACGAGTACGTGAAGGGGTCGAGCGTGTTAATAATAATATGAGCCTTAAATGTTTTCTGTTATTAGTGTTGGGTAATGTGAAATCCAAATACGTGGACCCGCTCGATGTAGTACACGTTCAAGTGTTTCTACAGCCACTTGAACCAAATGATGCCTGGTGGTGTAGTGGATTAAGGCGCTCCAGTCGTATGTGGCCCTTAAGGATGTACGGTCGAAGGGCGTTTGGGTGGATTGGAGGGGGCGACAGGTCACTCGCTTTAAATCTCTGGTCTAATTTGCCGAGCCCCAGACGACTACGGTCCTGCTGGGGCGACACAGAATTAGACTATAGGCAGATACAGTTTATTTTCCGAGTGTAAAGAATGCGCAAAGAGGTAAGATATAGTGTTTGATATTGTTTGGAGTATATTGAATTTTCCCTCATGTTTGTATCTCTGAAAATACCGAGCATAGAAGAGAGTTCAGTGTATCTTCTAACGTTCGTGTGTTTTTGGTGTAAATAACGAGAGCTGTATCCGCTGTCGAGGCTGGAGGGAGGTGTGTGTGAGAGAGGGGGAATTAAGGAAGAGAAGATGGTGTGTGTGTGTGAAAAGGAACTGAGGCGTGAAAGTGAGAAGTGCAGCTGAGTTAATGTGAATTAGGTGTGAGGAAGTTGAGACAGATAGATAAACAGACACAGACAGGGAGGTGGATAGATAGAGGAAGGGGGAGTAGGAATAATGGTAAAGTAGCGTAGTGGTGCAAAGAAAGGATATAAAACAGGAAATATAGAAATAAAGAGTAATAGGAACGAATAAAGGAAACAAAGGAAGGAGTAAGGCACAAACAAAAGTAAAGGTGGGTAGGAAGGAATGAAGAGAGAGAGAGGAATAAGGGAGAAATAAAGAATAAAGAAAAAAGGAAGGAATAAAGTAGAAATAAAGGTTAAGGAGGAAAGGAAGGACTAAGAAGAAAGGAAGGATTAAGACAGAAGTAAAGAATAAGGAAGAAAGGAAAGAATAAGATACAGATAAAGGATAAGAAAGAAAGGAAGGAAGGAATAAGTTAGAGATAAAGGAAAAGAAAGGAAGGAATAAGGCAGAAGTAAAGGATAAGGAGGAAAGGATAGAATAAGGTACAAATAAAGAACAAGGGGAAAAGGAAGGATTAAGGTAGAGATAAATAAGGAGAAAAGGAGGAAATATGGCAGACGTAAGGATAAATAAGGAAGAAGGCACAAGTAACGAAGAAATAAAAGGAGAGAGGAAGGAGTGAGGGAGAGGGAAGAGGGGAAGGAGAAGTAAGACAGGGGTGAATGGAGGAGAGAGACAAGCGAGGCAGATGTGAGGCAGGAATGAGACATGATAAGAGAGAGAGAGAGGCAGAGAGGGGAGGAAGGAGGAAAGAAGGAAGAGATGATGGAGGGGTAAGAAGAAAGGAGGAAGGGAAGAGGAAAGGAGAAGGGAAGAGAGAAAGATGGAGAGAGGAAAAAGGAGAGAAGATGAAAGGAGGGAGGAGAGAGAGAAGAATGGAGAGAGAAAATAGGGAGGGGAGGCAAAGCGAAAGGGAGGAAAGAAGGAAGCAGGAAGGGGGGAGGAAGAGAGGAGGAGGAAGAAGCGAAGCAGGAAAGGAGAAAAGCTACAGAAATAAGGTGAGACCAATCTGATGGAGAAAATAAAAAGGAGAGGGGAGGCAGCGTGAGAATGGCCAGTAGTGAGGCAGGAAGGAGAGGAGGGAAGACAGGAACAGGGAAAAGCTGAGGAATGTTAGGAAGGAAGGAAAATGGGAATGAGGGCAGGAAGGAAAGGGAAGGCAAAGCAGGGATATATAAGCAGTGGTTAGACGTTGTGTGTGTGTGTGTGTGTCAGATGAAACGGGCAAGAAAATGGGGAGTAGTGACGCAGAAGGGAAACAGAGAAGACAGTCAGAATATAAGAGGCAGCAAGAGAAGACAGGAAAGAGGGAGGAGGGAGGGAAGTGTTAGGAATAAGGAAGAAAAGACAGAACTGAGGGAGGAGCAAGGAAGAAGGAAAGATAGGACTGAGGGAGGAAGAAAGGCGGGAAGATTGAGGTAGCATTGAAAGGCAGTGTACGAGTAAGGCATGGGTGAGATAGAAGAAGGGAAGAAAAAATAGAAGGAAGAGGAAGAAAAGAGGAACTAGTGAGGCAAATAGATGAGATGGAAATTGAGGCAAGAGGGAGGGAAAAGAGAATATGGATAGGCAAGAGGGAGAGGAGGAAATAGATGCAAGAGGAAGCAGAGAGGAGAGGCAAGGGAAATAGCGTAGTAGGAGGAAGAAGAATGGAAATAGTAAAGCAGGAACGAAAATAAGCGAGGCAGAAAGGAGAGTAGAGCTTGAAATATAGACCCGACATGAGAGGCAGAGAATGAGGGAGAGGAAAGGAAAGAGAGGCAAGAAGAGAGGAAACAGAGGCAAGAGAAAACCATGAGGCATGGAAAAGGAAATTGAGAGGGAAGAGGGAGTGGAAACATGCTAGAGAAAATGAGGACAAAGGAGTGTGAAGCAAGAGGAAGAGGATAAGAAATAGAGGCAAGAGAAAAGGAGATAGACAAGAGGAAGGGAGGAAATAGACAAGATAGAGGAAATAGTAGCAAGAAGAAGAGGAAGGAAACAGGCATAAGGGGGAGAGGCAAGGGAGACAAGAGGAAAAAGCTAGGCAAGAGGAAGAGGATTTAGAGGCCAGTGAAAGAAGAGGATAGAGAGAAGCAACACGAAGAGAGGAAAAAGAAACATTGAAGTAAGAATAAAGACAAGGAAAGTAGAAAGGAGAATATAAAGCTTGAATGAGGCAGTATCAAGCAAGCAGGAAAGGAATGAGAGACAGAAGGAGACGAATAGGGAATAGAAAAGCAAGAATGAAAGATATGAAATGAATCAGGCATGAAAGAGTGGGAAGGCAAGAGCGCGGCAGAAAGGAGAATAAGTAATGCAGGAAGGAGAGTCAACGCAAGAGGAAGGAGAGGTGAGGCTGGCTTGAGGCAGAGAAGAGTAATGCAGGAAGGAGTGGCAAGACAGAAGGGGGGGGAGTAAGGATGGGCTAGGAATGAGGAAGAGGTCAGGAAGGAATGAGGCAGAGGTGTAAGGCAGGAAGGAGAACACAGGCAGGAGTAAGGATTAAAGAGGCAAGGAAGGCGCGAGGCAGGAAGGAATGAGAGGCAGAAATTAGGTAGAAGCGAGGCAGAAAGAACAAGGCACGAGTGATTGGTACAGTATAGGAGAGGCAGACAAGCGGGCTGGAGGTCAGGTCGTAAGGGAGAAAGAAGGAAACAAACGAGAGTAAGGTAGGAATGATAGCCACGGCATGAGGGAGGCGGGCAAGCAGGCAGGCAGGAAATAGAGAAAGGGTGGGGGGAACAGAAGTGAGGACAGTACAGAAGTTGAGATGGCGCGTCCCTCGCAGCTGTGCCAGGGGCAGGAACAAAGGCGGCCGCGTTCAACTACACCGCACTTCTGATTTACCAACTTCTGATTACACCGCCATTTTCAGAGACTTGTTACCCACTCAGGGTTGCACTTTGGCTATGATGATACGATTTTTGTGGTTGTCTGGGAAAAAAAAAAAAAATCGTAATTTTCCTAAAGAAGCTATGTATAAAACCACTGTTTTCAGTTTCCCTCAGTCCTTTATACTTTTTTTCCTATGTAGAAGAATATGGAAGAAAAATTATATGATTATTTATTGTTGTAACCTCAGTTTCATTTGAACCTAATCCCAGTGGACTGCAGGCTGAAGCTGAGGACATGTAGAGAAGTTGGAAACCCGCTGTTACCGGTGCCACCTTGTGAAAGCGTCCCTCTCCAGCACTACGTAACCATTTAGGCAATTTAAAAAATGTAAATTACCATTTTCAGAGTTGAATTATATTTTCTGTAATGTGCGGGGACCAACAACAAACACAAAAAAGGTATTAAAGCACGAAAAAAAAAAAAAAATCGTTAAGCTAAACATGTAACCAACATTATTTCATTAGACTTTTAATTATGACGCTGTTTACTCTTTCATAACCAAGCGAAAATAATTGTGTTTGTGTATCGCAAAATCGGTGCAGCCTAATGCACTACGCGGAAACAGTAAAAGAAAGAAGAAAAAAATCAAATGAGAATCCAAATGGAGAATCCGGGGCCCTGCCAGTGTTGCCAACTCCCGTGCAGCCCACCACCTCGCCCGGCTAAACTGACACTAATTCAATTTTACCCCCCGGTTCTTGCTGTTCCTGCCTGTGTTGCCTGCCTGGTGTTTCTTTAAGCCCGATGTTGAAGGCCTCCATTCCCATCGGCTCCTGTCTTTCTTCCTCCCTCCCTCCAAGCCCAGACTGTAGTATTTGCGTTATGAATTTAGCGCTCATGTCGGTACTACTGAATTTTAAAACGGTTGGCCAATGTTGTGAGGACTTTTTTTTTTCCTTTCTTTTTCTTTGTATTATATTTTTTCGGGTCTGTTTATGTAATGGAAGGGAACTAGACGGTTTAATGTCACTGCTTCACCATTCTGGCTGTGGGGGATACGGGAAATTTAGAGCCCTAACACGTAATTGTTATTATTGTTGACCCGAGGTAGAAATTTATGTGCTTAGTCCGATTCGAATTCATGCGACTCGCCAACGTTTCCCTTATCTTACATTTTGGTTTACATAGTCACGTGTTATATTCCCACCTGCTCGTAACTCATCATTAAAAAAAAAAAAAAATGTTAGGAATATGGAAACTAGCAGGGTTGGGTTGGATGCGAGTGTATCAAGAAATATAACGAAAGAAATGCTTCAGTTTCGCTTTAATGACTGTTAGTTTTAAATCGCATCCTCTTTTCGGCCGTAATTGAGGCTTCCATTATAGAAAAAGTGGTTAATATCTTTGAAATATTATCGTAATGGAAATGGTAAAAAGAGACGTATGATTGTTTTGAAGATAAATACTAACTGATGATAATGCCGACATATTGTATAAAGCTCTCTTTTTCCCGTTATATCCATTTGTAATTAAAACAGGGTGGATGCAATGCCCAACTGAATATTGTTAGTGCGTGCCTTTTGTCCTGCTTTTGATTAAACAATAGGTCTTGTCGTTCGGTGTTCGTTATATTGACAAAATTTGATTCAGTCGGGTTATGTATTTCAGTTGCAGATCGTATTTTGTACAGAGGACTGGTGGAATAACTTGAATACAGAGAGAGAGAGAGAGAGAGAGAGAGAGAGAGAGATGGGAGGACTGGAGGAAAGAGGTGGGAGGAGCAGGGAAGGAAAGGAATTGCGGGGAGGGGGAATGAACGGGTCAGACACTAAGTAAATTTCCTCACTGACCATCTTCATTATTAGGAGGGTCGCCATTACGACAGGCATTCACTTTTTATTTTTCTACATAGTTTATTTTGTATTTATTCTTTTGTATGTTTTATTGGAAGGTTGGGCGTTGGTATTTGAATTTAACCATTTCGCTGTAATGAAGTTATATTTATTTGTTTTATTTATTTATGTTATCTTTAGTGTTCATAGAGACTGTGTTGGAGGAAAGACTGCATTAACCTCTTTCAGTACGAGAGGTCTTTCCTTAACTGAACTGAAGCGTCTGGAGGTAGCAAGAATAATGACGTCCTCGAACTGAAGGGGTAATATTTGCGGTGCTCGTGTAGGTATGCTTTTTTCGGTGGAAGGTATGTGGTGTTTGGTGTGCGATCATGCAGATATTCGTGTACCTGGTGTGTGTGTGTGTGTGTGTGTGTGTGTGTGTGTGTGTGTGTGTGTGTGATTACATGTGCGCAAATTTTGTGTGTTTAGCTATCTGAATTAAAGTTTGCATTGCCTGTATGTGTACGTGTGTGTACAGTACATTTTTGTTTGTGTGTAGGTACCATATCTGAATTTAAGTGTGTGTGTGTGTGTGTGTGTGTGTGTGTGTGTGTGTGTGTCTGTCTGTCTGTCTGTCTGTGTATGTGTGTGTGCATATTTCCAAGTGTTATCACGTACACAGCTCCGCCTGGTTGAACTCGAGCACGGCGAGCTTGTCAATACGAGGAGAGAGAGAGGGGGGGGGGGAAGAACAGGAGGGAAGAAGGAAGGAAAGAAGAGTGGAGGAAAGAAGTAGAATTGGAAAGAAGGAAAAAAGAGGAGGAGGATGAAGTGAAACAAGGGAGAAGGACAGGAGAAGGAGGAAGGGAGAAACAGAAAGAGGAAAGGAAATGGAAGGAACGAAATGAGGGAAAGAACAGGGAAGAGTTGGAAGGGAAAGATAACTGGAAGAAGCGAAGGATGAGAAAAGGAAGCAGCAAGAGGAGGAAGAGGAAGATTAGGATTGGAAGGATGGGAGAGAAGGAAAGAGGAAAAAACAGGAAGGACGTGAAGAACGGCAGGAGGAGAGGAGGAGGAGGAAGGAAAGCGGAGAAAGGAAAGGAGGATTGGGTGAGAAGGAAATGGAACCAGACGCAATAGAAAGAGAGGGAGCGGAAGGAAGAACACGATCGAGACGGGAACAGGAGAAAAAAAGTGAAGGAAAAAAAAAAAATCCGGAAATGAGGAAGATAGGGAGGGGAAGGACGTGCTTGTGGAACACTGAGAGATCTGGTAACATGAGAAATTTACTCTTATCATATCTGTCAGTCTGTCGGTATCTCTCTATATTCGATTATCTCTGCAGGTAACTTAATTTATATATTATGTACCTGTTCTTCATAGGTTGGGGAACTCACCATCCACTCACCCGATTTAGTGCTGCCTGCAGGTGACTCGACAAGCAGTGGTAAGCCAAAGGATTCTTGTAACCTAGGAAACCATTTCTTATGTTCTGTGGTAAACATAATTGACTGAGTTTGGTGGTCTAGTGGGTTACGGCGCCTCAGCAGGATGGGGCTGCGAAGGGTGTACATGCAATTGGTGGTTGGGATTTATTGCTCACAACGCCGTTCAAGGATTAGCGACTGGTCGCCGCGGTCTTACATATCTGGAATGAACTCACTAGCTCCGGGCCGCTACTCTACTGACGGAGCGATTAAGCATTGGTTACAACGTATCTGGTTATTTGTCTGCGGTTGTCTATTTTTATCTGTCCATCTCCCCCACTATCTGTTTATCTGTCAATATCTTGCATCTGTCTATCTATATCTCTAACGTCTGTCTATCTGTCTGTCTGTCTACTTACCGCCTGCCTACCTATCTTTCGATTGATGGTCAGTGTATATATGTCTGTCTGTCGTTCTGTTCATCTGTTTATCCGTCCGCATACATTCCTAGTAACTGAGACAGATTTTATGTCCATCTTACCATTATTATTAATATACGAGTATATGTTTGTCTGCCAGGTCTTTGCAAGTCTATAATATTACAGGCCTGTTTATTCGTGTATCTTTCTCTCTCCTGGTATCTACATCATACAGGAATATCTACCGGTATTCGTTTACCTGTCTGTATATCTCCTTATATCCGTAACTAAAGTTACATGTCTGCATCCGTCATGCGTCTGTATATCGTTATATATCTACCTTCATCTGTAACTGTAAAATTAACTCGTGTGTCCTAACTAAAATATATATAGTATATGTTTCGTTGTAGATGTCTCTGCCCTGGTACAGTAGCTGTATAATTATGAACAATACACCTGTCTGCCTGTCTGTCTTGTATGTGTCAGACTTAATCATGTTGTCTGTCTACCTCATTATACAGTATCTGCATTGTTTTTCTGACTATATCATTGTAGCTATATAGAATTTTGAGGGTGGTGGTCTGATGGTGGAATACTGAGGTCGGCTACGGCCGTGCAGCTCGCTCACAATGCCGCCACACAACCGCTCCATCTCGCCCTCGCCCGTCCTCGCTAGCCCCATCTCGCTCCCAGTGTGGCCGTACCCTTACCCGTACAGGTTGGAGTCGTAGGGGTGACTGAAGGTTTAATTCGTCAGGGGCATGGGTCGGACTCCAAGCTTAAATACTCTTGACTGCGGCTGCCGCCTCGGTACCCTACATCCCAAGTGGAAAAATTTAGTCTGTGTCACCTCTCACCACTACCCACTCAAGCCAGCCTCCTTCATGTACTCCCCTTGCTTTCCTGTCTCCTCTCCTCACTCCTCATCACCTTTATTGGTAAACACACATTGCTTTAGTCCCACTCTCGGCAGTTCACTGGGACCACCTCTTGCCAGTACCCCTCCAGTACCATGGCTTGATTTTACTTCTGCTCCTATAGACTTTTTTATTTTTATTGAGCTTTATTAAATGTCCTGTACTGAATGCTTCATCAAGGCAGTCTCTCTCTCTCTCTCTCTCTTTCTCTCTCTCTCTCTCTCTCTCTCTCTCTCTTTCTCTCTCTCTCTCTCTCTCTCTCTCTTTCTCTTTCTCTCTCTCTCTCTCTCTCTCTCTCTCTCAACCCAGTATATAAATAGTAACCAATATTCCGTGTCAGTAGTTCGCCTTTAAATAGTCCCCTGAATGTGCAAGGTTGCAATCTTGTATCAGTTACCCCTTATCAGTACGGTTGACCCTTTGACCCCACCACCTCTGACCACCACACCTTTTGCTCCCCTCTCCCCATCAGCCCCTCCCTCCCCTACTTTATGCCTGGGGAGGAGGGGGATTGCGGTTGCGAGGGATGGGAGATAGAGTGGAGATGGGAGTGATAGGAGGGAGTGTGATAGGAAAGGAGGGGTAGAGGGAGTGTTGTGATGGGTTGGGCTGAGGGGTTGAAGGCAAGGAACGAAACTGGGAGATGAAAGAGAGAGAGAGAGAGAGAGGAAGCGTAATAGCATGGGAGGGAGGATACAGAGGGCGAAACTGTGGTGGGTAGGATAGAGGGAGGGTTGGGGGAAGGAAGATGGGTAGATCAGAAGAAGGAGGGGGTGCTGTGGTGGGGGAGACGGTGCAGGGAGGAAGGACTATCTGCTGTTTCACCGTTTTTATTTTCTGTATATCCATCCTTTGTCTGTATAGCCTGTCCCACCCTCCTGCTAATCCCCCTATGACTTGGAGGAATGGAGGGGAAGTTAGAGTGATGTGGTAATTTGATTATTTTAATGTGGTGAGTGAAGGGGATCATGGTGAAGAATGGACGGAGGGAGGGAGGAGGAGGTAGTGCTTTGGTAAGAGAGATAGAGGAGGATGGAATGTCAAGAGAGAGAGGGGTGAAGGGATGAGTAATGTTTGTTGAGTAGGGGTGTGTAGGCTGTGTTGATGACTGCCTCTGTGTGTCACATCCCGACACAGCGTCGTTCACTTCGTGTGTACCACACACACACACACACACACACACACACACACACACACACACACACACACACACACACACACACACAGTGCTTATTCACCCGGGTTGGATTTCATCAAAGAACACCTGGTGGCTTAGTGGGTTAAGGCGGACCAAGCGTATGTTACGCACAGATGTTAATTCGAAGGTTGGCTGTGGTTTATGGCTAACCTATTGTCGCGTGGCTGTAAGAATATATTATGGCGTAATATGCACAAGCAGTCGCTAAGAAAAAGGCGTTACGAAATCTTCCATTCAAGAGTCTATCATCGGGAGAAGAGAAGTACAGTATATTACGGGCATTATTGTCGATGGCGTAGGAGACTTCGTAGCGCCTCTCGCTTTGCGATTTATTTTGCATACTACACATTAATATTCCTTTTGTGGTACTTACTTCGTTTCAGTATCGATATAACTTGTATCATGACATGCTAAATGATATTAATGTGCGATAGCTGGAATAAATCGCCGAGGGAGAGGAGCTACGAAATCTTCAAAACCGCTTAGAATACAGCCTTATGTCATTGGTGGTGGTGGTGGGAGACTGCGGATAAATTCTGGACCTGGCTGTGGTTGGCACATCACCACTGATTTCACGCCTAATCAGTGGATGTGACTAATGGGACGGAGGCACGCGGCGCCTGAGTACACCAAACTCGCCGGCCAACCATTCGCAAGCCAAACTAAAACAAAAATAAATAAGAATGTAGGATGAGTGACTGGCTGAGATATGTATGTGAGTGAAGTGGAGCGGCACGGGGACGCCGAGAATGAAGGGGAGGATTAAGGTGCATAGGTATATCAACGAGGATGGTGTGAGTTGGAGGAAGCGCAGCCTGATGGCGAAGGACAGGGTGGCATGGGGGCGATTTGTTTGTGGCCATCCCCTCCTGGATTAAGGCGTGTGGCTATAGAAAGATGAATGGATAACTAGGTAGATAGATAAATTACCGGGTACACCGCCGCTTCAGTTAACCCTTCAGTATGATGACGTTTAGTTCATATTATTGTGGCAATTTCTGGACAGATGTACACAGTTCTTGAGAGGCCTTTGGGAGTGCAAAAGTTAGATGTAGTATTAACCCCATTATCACACGAGGTCTCCCCGCAGTTGAGTGAAATCGTCTGGTGATTAGAAGAACAAGCACCAGAACACGTCATTGAATGGAAGGGAGGGAAAGGTGATGTGTAGCCCGTGAACTATTTCCCTCTATAATACATGAGGTGTGGCGTTAGTTGAGAAGGGGTTAAGGCGTTAGGATGAGTTGTCACTTTACTTAACGTGGGAACGGATTAGAGTAGAATAGATATGTGGCTGGGGGATTATTATGTTTTTCAGAGATTATTATTACTATTATTAGTATTAGTATTATTAGCATTGTACGCTAGATAAATATACTAAGAGAGACGGTATAGAGGAACACAGTGGTAAGGAAGGGGTGATAGGGAGTAAGTTGAGAGAAGAAATGAGGTGTTATGTTAAGAGAAAAAGATTGAGGAAGAAATACAGAAGACAGGAGGAGATGATGAAGAAAGGCATAAATATTAACGAAGAGAAGGAAGACGAAAATTAAGAGGAAGGAAGGAGGAAGAGAAGGAGTTACAGGAAGAAATGAAGAAGAGAAAATGACAAAAGACATATATATGAACGAAGAGGAGGAAGGAGAAAATTAGGAGGAGGAAGTGATGCTGTGGAGGAAGAGGAGGAGGGGGGAGGGTTGGAGGAGGAGGAAGAGAGTCGTGGGAAGATGGTTAATGGAAGAAGCTGATGGTGGTCACGTTCCCAGTCTTACCCTCTTTCTTCTCCAGACGATGTCTCTTCCCTCATTTATTTTGTACACTGTCTTACTTCCTCCTCCTCTTGTTTACATCTTCATGTTTGGTATTTCCTTCTCGTTTTTCTTATATTTGTTTTTTCTTTATTTCCTCCTCCTCTCATGATTCCCCTTATTTACCTTTCACTTATATTGTGTTCCTGCATATTTACTCGTCTCTTACGTACGGTACTTCTTTTATCCCCTTCTTGCTACCATCTCTCTGATCTCTCGGTCGGAGCAGCCATAGTATTGTTTCAGCAAACGTCAGGCAGTTATATTCAATTGAGAATGTGTCAGGGGAGCTCCAAAGGGTCAGTTCGGTCACCATTAACCCTCTAATGGTTGGAATAACTCTTGTATTGTATTCCAGCTGTCACACTTATATTTACCTTTGCAACCAGTTGATGTCCGTTTGCACTATGTTCTTGTTAAATCGGGGCAATTATATTAGAGGGGAAGGACTTCTCGTACTGAAGAACTTAATGATATAGCTAACCCTTCCAGGTCGAATATTATTTCCGAAGTTGGGTAAAAACGATAGGAGATAACAAGGAGCAAATGCGTCATCTGACTGAAGGGGCTGGGCCGACATAGTGCGTCACACGAGCCTGGGAGTCAATACTGTCATCATTTACGTATTTCCTGGTTCTTCGGGTTTTGCCTTTCTTTCCTCTGTTGTTTCCTTTTCTCCCATATTTTCTCGCGCGTTCCTTCTCGTATTATTCCCTGCTTTATCATCTCGTACCCATCTTTGTCTCTTTATCTTTCTTGTGCATTTACTTCCCTCTTATATCCCCCTTCTTTGTTCATTTATCTTTGTTTTACTGTCTTTTTGTCTTCATTTTTTTTTTTTTTTAAATATCATTCCGTCTTCATCTCTTTCTCTAATCTCTTCCCGTGTTTACCGCCTCCTTGCTTCCTCATTTTCTTGTTCTATGTGTTTCTTTTCTCATTTCCTTCTTTGCTTCTTCTCTAACGTCTTCCTCCTTTCTTTTATTCTGTTGTTTGTTCGTGGCTTTATTCATTTACCTCTTTTCTTCGTTCTTTTCTCATGTCTTTACACTCCTTTCTTCATTAGTTCCTCTCTCTCTCTCTCTCTCTCTCTCTCTCATCGTGACAAAATGGCCGTTGTGTCCAAAGTTGCTGTATCATTGCCTGCGTCGTTAAAGCTATATACGTCCACAGATTAAGTGTTCTTCCTAGGTAAGCTTGAGAGAGAGAGAGAGAGAGAGAGAGAGAGTTGGAGGAGGGAAATAAAAGATGTGCTGGGAAAAATGTGCTTGTGGTAATACAAGTGTGTGTGTGTAATAATAATACTAATACTAATACTAATAATACAAAAGTTTGTGCAATAATATGAAATTGTGTATGTTTAATAATACAAATATATGTGTAATAATATGAAAGCTGTGTGTGTGTGTGTTTTGCGTCACTCAACTGTTGCCGCATTGCATCATGTGTTTACAACCTAACGTATACCAAGTGACGTCACCCGCTTGGCAGTATGGCGTCGCATGGGGGTATGCACCAAACACAACTTTACTCTCATTAAGTACTTTAGTTTATTTTTACTCACTTTGTTTTCATTCTTCACGATATTTGATTACTCTTCTTCACATTCTTCATCTTCTTTGGTGGTCAATTCTGGAGTAGCTTTTTGGGCATTGAGATACAGACTGTATTAATGTATTGCGTTCGAGTTTATTTTTTTCTTAGGGTGTTTAGAATTATCCGGAGGGACCAAGAATATACGGTAAATTGGCGTCACTGTACTGAAGGGATTTATACGACTTTTTGTGGCACTCGCTGTAGGGCTTCGTTTAGGTCCAACAGTTTTTATTTTTTCTTCCCCTCCCTCGAATCGTGCGTGATTCTCTCTCTCTCTCTCTCTCTCTCTCTCTCTCTCTCTCTCACTGTTATTCATTTGTTTACATATTCATTGACCTAAGGCGATATTTTTAGGTTCGTGCAACACTGGTTCAGCTTTGTCCACCAGCGATTGAACTTACCTCCAGCTCTTTTTTTTTTTTTTTTTTTTTTCGTTGTAATACGAAAGGCATACATTTCTCTGACCGTTTTAGACAGATTAAAAAAAAAAAAAAAACAATTGTTAGACGTCGCTGCATTTTATCGTTTTGAACCATTAGCGATTTTAATGATCTCAAACTGTGCCTGATTTGTTCTTTCCTGTGATGCGTCAACCCCCCCCCCCCCTCAGTGGATGGAGCATGAGTAGCACATTGTGTGTCCTGGCCCGTGATTACTTATTTTTTTCAATGTGTATTTTTGTAACTCGATAGATGTTCATTTTCCTAACAATTTTTGATGCGTGGGGAAAAGATGGCGCATTATTTACCGATGGCTTATTATTATTATTATTATTTTTTTGACAAATGTGAATTTCCCTAACAAATATGACGGGTGAAAACGTTAGCGGAATATTTGTATTTGACATATCTTTTTCCTTGCAGAATGACACTGTGACTGAAAAAGCGCCGACGGCTCGATGGGAAGGTAAACACATGTATATGCATTTTTTTTCCTGTTATCTGTTAATTCTTTTTATAATTACTAATTTTTTTACTTAACCTTTTTTTTTTTTTTTCCACGACGGTGACGTCTTTTGTATCGTATTATTGCCGTCCAGAGGATTGCATTCAGCTTAGTGGCGACTCTGGACTGCATGGGTTATTTTAACCCTCCCTGCTCTAGCGGAGGTCCTCTCTAAACTGAATGAAATCGCCCGGCGGCAGCAAGATTAAAACAAAATGAGGCCCTCGTATTCGAGGCACTTCTTTGGCGACTTACTGTGCACATTACAGTGTACCTTAACATTCTCTGATGTAGTCGTAATGTGTCTTTTTAAAATCGGCATAGTTCGCACCACGTACAAGAGGATATTATCATGAAACCTGATGTGCAGAAAAAATAAATCGCTAAGGAAGAAGTGTTATCGTCTCCAAAACCAGAGTACGACCCAAAGACGTGACCGTACTAAAGGGGTTAATTATCTGCATCAGTAATAATCCCACGGCCGGGCAAGGTGGTGATGGAGCGGCTTTATAACTTGGGTAATGACTTTGTCTTGCATGGTAATATAAAATGCTGTGATTAAACATTTGTCAGTATGGTGACGCATTTTTAAATTCCAGACGAGTTTATTAAATTACACACACACACACACACACACACACACACACACACACACACACACATATATATATATATATATATATATATATATATATATATATATATATATATATATATATATATCGCATACTGTAAAGTATGCTTGCACCCAGTCGGCTTGCGCGGACCGATTACACTTGGTTCACAGACTACGCACACATCCAAAGCCACTCCAACACTAACACTACAATTACACTTACAAGCACTTCTCACCCTACATACAATCTCTACCAGACAGCCTAAGCCACTTGATAAACACATTGGCTGTATCGTCCCCACTTCGGTCGGAATAGGCCGGCCCTGCAGTGGACACTCGAACGGCTTATGAGATGAGACGAGATATATATAACTGAAGAGATTGTATGTAGCCATCATTAAGCCCTTTACTACGGAAGCCCCTCCTTTAAGCTGTGTAAAATCATGTGGGGGGCAAAGGAGTTCAGCCTATGACATCTATGTAATGAAGAGGTTAATTAGAAAGTATGGATATGGTGTACTTACATATAGCATTAAGTATGGTAAAAGTGAATCAGCGTAGTAGAAATTTACAGTCGCACTAATGGCTGTAATAATACCAATTTTTAGTAAATTAATCACGGGGATTAAGGCGAGAGCGCGGCAGGACGGGCAAGACGTGACCCAGCATGGCGGCCCTAGCTTAGTTAGGCTTCGAGATTTTTTGTTTTCAACCACTTTTCACCCGCGGACGCACGCTCTTTGTTTCCAAATTTCTATCTAGTTTGGGAGAGTTCGGAGCGTTTGGGCGTTCTTCTTTCCAGTATATTTGGGTGCAGGTAAAACAAAAATCACTAAAGTTTCAGTGCTATTTGCACTTTGTTCAGGCGCTAGTTAGAAATAATCAAGCATCTGGTTTTCTTTCTTGCACTATGCTGAGGTGTGGGCACCCCCAAAATCAGCGGTTTTGTTTGCAGATATTATATATTAATGATCTCTTATCTGTCACCCACAATCCCATCCATTCATATGCAGATGACTCACCTCTTCATAGTTCATTCACACGCAGACACCCATTTACAAAGTCTGATATCTGTGACTCAACTCAGTACAGCCATCTCCATAAATCAAGACTTACCTACGATCAGTGAATGGGGACAAAACAACAGTCTCATTTAATGCTAGTAAAACTGAATATATACAATTTGCTAATAGACAGGTATTGCCAGATTCGTATATTACCTTCAATGCTACAGGTTTTTTTTTTTTTTTTTTTTTTTTTTTTTTTTTCCCGGCCTATACAATGCTACAGATATTCCCATCTCCTAAAGTATTGAAATTCTCGGTGTCCTAACAGTGCCCTCAGCTGGACCTGTCATGTCTCATCACTTGCCAAAACTGCCTCAAAGACTCTTGGATTACTGTACAGAGCCCGTAACTTCTTCACTGACGAGCAGTTAGCTATAATTTATAAGAGTCATGTGCGCTCTCAGCTTGAATACTGCTCGCCCTTGTGGAATGGACGTGAAGAGGTTGCATTAAAGCAACTAGACAAAATTCAGAACAAAGATGTTAGAATTATTAATAACCCTGCTATTGCTAATAAATGACCTCCCCTACAAGTAAGAAGGAATGTTGCCTCCCATGCATTATTTTAGATATTATTATAGCAAATGCTCAGACGAAATTGCGTCCATTGTGCCACCTCTCCATGCCTTCCCCCGTGCTACACGGGCATCTGGTACCGCTCATGACTGGACTGTCACATTACCATAATGCAGAGCTTCTGCCTATCAGAATTCTTTCATTTCCCGAACTGCATCTCTTTGGAACTCGCTTCTCCAGAATTGTTTCCCTCAAAACTTCAACCTACAGCTGTTCAAGTTTAACTGTTACAGCTATTTTGTGAACAGAGGACACCAGTAATCTGGTGTATGGATTAGTGTTTTTTTTCCCCCTCTTCCGTTATTTAATATATATATATATATATATATATATATATATATATATATATATATATATATATATATATATATATATATACCGGTATTATGTACATACATAAATATACCGTATATGATATACACTTCCTTGCATGATGTAAGGGTGCAGGGAAAAAATCACTAGTGGTTTGGTGTTAT
Organism: Coenobita brevimanus; assembly: GCF_032717465.1. NCBI lineage: Eukaryota > Metazoa > Arthropoda > Malacostraca > Decapoda > Coenobitidae > Coenobita > Coenobita brevimanus. The sequence continues at coordinate 39,380,709 of NC_137018.1, forward strand.
TTGCAACATGTTTTGGTGCAGGGAAAAAAAAAAAAAAAATAGGACGGCCATTAAAAGTTCAGTCCCTCGGTGAAATACACGTCTAGTTTACTACCATTTTCGTGTTTTGCATTGTTACTTCTGTGTAGGCTACTATGAAAAGTTGGATCTGGGCCTGGATTCACTAACAACTTTATAATTGATTCCCTTTTGCAGCTGTAAATTATATTATCTCCAGAAGGACAAGGAAACAACTGTAGAATCTTTCCCGGACACATTTTTCATGGTAAAACAAATAATACCATCAATTCCTTATCATAACATATTTATCAGTGGAAGGACAAGGGAAGAAGAGTGCATAATCTTACCAGGTCTCTTCCGGAAAAAGAAGACAGAACTGTAGAGTCTTCTCAGGTTTCATTATCTTCTTGCAAAACATATCCTAATCACGATAACGAATTGATCATATTTTCACTGAATCTCGGCTGTGTTCATACAGCAATGCTGTACTGCTGTATGTTCTGTTCACCATTCTGTTCACAATCATATTTGAATAAAAACGAACATATGTTCCTGGAACATTTAATAGAGTAAATGAACGAGAGAGAGAGAGAGAGAGAGAAACCTTCAGTACGATGGTTATAAACATGCTAGCCCGGACGATTTAACTGAGATTTTTTCCTAACGGGGGGGTTAGATAATGCCTTTATTAAACTGTTCACCGCAATGACCTCTCTAAGAAGCTGAATAAAAGTCTGGAGGTAGCAAGAATAACTTAAAAAAGCGTCATCGTAGTGAAGAGATCAAGCTGAAACATCATATTGGGAAGTCATACTGTCACAAGACAATTATAAGAAAGGTTCAGTTTAAACAGTACGTCGGGAATAAAGGTCGCATTCTCCAAGGCTTTAGAGATTTTGTAACACCTTCCTTAGCGACTTACTTTGCACATTACACCTTACTATATTCTTGTATGTTGTGGCAAACTGTCGATGTTACAGTGGTATAATAAAGGAAAATGTTATGGTTTAATATTCAAAATAAATGTCGAAAGAAGAGATGCTACGATATCTCCACTGCCACGAGACAGTCGTACTATACTTTTTTTTTTTTTTTTTTTTTTTTATATAAATCGAGGCGAAGATGCACTTGACAGTTTGGTGATGATTGGCTGAATGCAACATTACTTCATAATCTTTTTATTGTTATTTGACAACATATATCTGATGGGTTAGTAAATGTTATTCGGACATGTTGCATTCAGCCAGTCGTCACCAACCTGTCAAGTGCATCTTCGCCTCAATTAAAAAAAAAAAAAAAAGTATAGTCAATCTTAAGTATGTTGGGAGTAACATACGGTGACGTTCTTTTCAGGGCTTGCCAAGTTCGTACGAAAATGCCCGTGCTTCCAGTTTGTGTGTGTAACTCTCGCATAAGACCCTGTTATTATTTCTCTGACCCCCTTTTTAAGGTATAAACTGGGGCGTTATTGAGAGTCAGGATAATTCTAATCATTACATGCAGGGCGGCAGTTGATAGCGGGTGTCGGGTAGCCTAAAGTGAGGGACGCTCCTACCAACCCGCAGTGTTGCCAAACTTTGTTCATGGATTTCGCTGAGCTTGCTCCCAGAATGCGCTGGATTGCCGCAAGAACCCATAGAACCCGGGGATATAATTATAGTATCTTCTATTTTCTTCTAGCTTTCTCGACGATTCTATTCATCTTCCGTTGCTCTTTTCGTATTGCATTGCCATATCCCCTCAGTATCCTACGAGAGATTTACATAGCCGAATAAAATTTTCATGGGATGGCAGAAGTAAATTAAAAAGGACATGTAACAATGAAATACCGTTAGGAAATTGTGCAACAATCTCGGATTGCATCGCATACCGGCCCGCACTGTGCTAAACCTAATTCACAGATATCGCAAACATTTCACTGATTAGTGTAGGACCGAGTTTGGAATGACTCAGCACTCTGCAAGTCCCCCCATTCTAGAATAACGCTAGAAAAATGCTGACTTTGTAATGAAGAAAATATAAACTACCTTTATAGCATTCGTAAAATGCCCAGCATACTTCAAAGAAAAAAAAAAAAAATGACACGTCTGTTAAGTATTGATCATATATCTAGAGTATCGCTAAAGCGTTAAGAAAACCTCCAGGTTACCAGTAGAGTCAACAAACTGGAATATCGCTACAAAAGGTCATAAAACACGCATAATTTATACCTGGTTAGGGTGCCTGATTGGCCACCCATCAGCCTAGGAGCAACACACCGAGACCAAATGGGATTAGCCAGTACAAAAGACCGATATGCCAGTCAGATGAGCAAGTAAAATATCGGAAAAAGTGAAAGTATCGCTTGCAAATTTGAACTGTTAAAAGTTTTTGGATTAATGAGTGATTTAGTCAGCTTGGAGAATCATAAAACGTCTAAGACGGCCAAATTTCATACAGTTAGTCATTAAAAATTGGCGCTAGATACATATGAATATTCTTTGGAGTTTTGTTGCCAAAAGTGCTAACTTGGCAACTCTACACCCCCCCCCCCACTTCTCCCAACGCGCCAATTTTCTCAGCGCCCCGTACGCTTATCCTCTTGTAATTGTTGGTAATCTACTGCTTTATGGGGCTACTTCCCTTGCTCCTAACATCCAGCAGGGCGTGCGGCTGAGGTACACCATGCGATACAGCGAGATCTTGTTTGTGTTGTGCGGGGTATCTTTTGGTTTTTGTTTGTCTTTACTATATAAACCGTTGTAGTACCGTATTTCCTATAACTTAAATCCTTGAACCCAGTGACTTTATTATTTTACTATATTCTGGCTAACTCTAGACGATTTCATTCATTCAGCCAGGAACACACACACACACACACACACACACACACACACACACACACACACACACACACACACACACACACACACACACACACACACATTTATATCGTAGTGCTGAGTATACAGATTTGCTGTTACGGTAATTTCACTTGCTACTAACACCAGCGGATGTCAGCAATCACCTTCCATGTAGCCAACAGTTAGGCAACATATTCAAGTATGGAGATATACTTATTACTTGGTTCATTTACGAGTTACATAAATATGCGCATACATGAAAAACATGGTACAAGTAAACTACACACACACACACACACACACACACACACACACACACACACACACACACGCAAAGGCCCACACGCAGGCCTATGCCTACAGACCTGTCACCTAATAGCTAACTGCATCGTTCAGAAAATCTGGAGACACATTGGTAATTTGCCATCCCGCGTCCACTAGATATTTCCAGCTATTCTCTGGGGTTCATGTAACTGAATCGGGGCTGCAAAATACGGTGTATAGCAATGAAATGAGGCAGAATTGTAACTTTCACTAGATCAAGACATTATTATTATTATTATTATTATTATTATTGTTGTTGTTGTTGTTATTATTTTGACACGCCAGATGGTCATTTAGTATTTTCAGCTATTGAAAGATATCGATAATAGATTCCCCTTCACTAAAAAGTCCCTCTGAAGCGGAATAAAATCTGACCTCCACAAGGGTAGAACGTAAAGTACTGTACTTTATGTGGTAATAATGGAGATTATGTATTGCTGTGCTTAGTCTGTGCGTTTTGTAGCCTAATTGTTTCTGCAAGGGTTATTGATAATCGTTTTCAGCCTTTCCAACTTCAGGACGTCTTTCCTAGGCTGAATAAAATCGTCCGGCGTTATCGGAAAAGACGATGAGTCGTTCTTGTGTTGAATTAAATCGTTTGACGGTAACAAGAATTCATGAAAAGGCGTCATCGTACTTAAGTGATTACCTAAAATGTCACAGACGTTATTTTGATGTCTCCGGAATGTACGGTAAGTAGCTTTTAGCGCAATAACGTAATGTTATTCTCTTTATTTTTCTCTACTACTAAATGGATTTATTTACTGTAGGAGGGCGCCTGTCAGTCCAAAAAGTTTCTCCAAAGCTGAACTAAATCGTCAAGCGTTGGCAAGGGGGAAAAAAAAAAAAAAGTGTGGGGGAGGGGAGGGTCATCGTTGATGGGGTCAGTCGAGTTGATACTTCATGTTAAACCAGTGCTGTAACAGGCTTTAGAGATTTTGTAACACCTTTCTCGGCGATTTATTTTGCATGCTAAGCCATAATATTGCATTTTTATTGTTTCAGTATGGCCATAGCGTGCATTTGTAACAGAAGATACCGAGGTGTAAACACGCAGAATATCTGGTGAAGGAAGAGGTGTTGCGATAAACTTCACCCTCGGCTTTAAATGCCACCTCCAGAACGGAGACGTTTATTATTATTACTGTTACTGCCAGACGATTTTGTTCAGTTTATGTAAGATTTCTAGTTCTCCAAAAGGTAAACATTTTTTGTCTGTCGTTTCAGGAAGGTAACGTCAGATTTCAGTAAGGTAGCGCCATTTATAAGTTGATTTATGTATTCATACCATTCCAGGATAATTTATATCAGCTTAGGAAAAGGGAGTGTGCTATTGACGGTGGTTAAAGGTCAGGAGCCAAGTGGAGGTGAAGTAAATGCACCCGTACGTTATCCATTGCTTCACCGTTATAATAGTTCATATTCCAGATGGATTTGGAGAGTCTTAGCACCTATTCCTTTAGGATTTATTCTGCCCATTAAACCTTATAGCCCTTTTTCTGTGGTATTGATGCAGACTTCGATATTAAAACGTTATAAATGGCACGAGAGAAATTTAAAATGTGATTATTGTGCACAATGTATTGTTAAGGAAGAGGTGCTACGAAGCCTCTTTTGCTGCTTAGAGTACTGTACGTTCTAAGTTCAAGGATTACCTTTTTTTATTCCGGATATATCCAGATGATTTTATTCAGCTGTGGAGTTACTTCGGGGAGTTAAATGTAGCTCTCATTATTCCCATAACTACAAGAGGTCTGCCTTAACGTAAATAAGGTCATGGGTGGCAACACAAGAGTATGAGAAATGTATCAACGGATAAAAGGAGTTAATTAAACAGGCGATGCGACAACCCGTATACAATACAGAGGAAAGTGCACCATTCCCCACCCTTTCCCCATGCCGATGCAAATCAGAGACATTGGTGATGACATCATTATCAGCCCAACTTTCCATCCCCCCTCTAATTAATAATAATAATAATAATAATTCATTCATTCATTCTTTCATCATCTTGTTGCCTCATCAGAAGCGTAGGAGCCTGGGGCTAGACAAGTTGGTCCTGACATTTGAGATGAGTGACCAGCCTCACTCATCCCTGAGTGGCTTTACGTGAGCAATAAACCACCACCACCCCTTGGATATAAACCTGCACCGGCTCAGTCCGATTGGAGCGCCTTAATTATCCACTCAGCCACCAGGCGCCAGTAATAATAATAATAATAGTAATAATAATAATAATAATAGTAATAATAATAATAAAAGGTGGCAGCGGTTGCAGATATCGCCATGATACAGTCATAGAGCGGGTTTTTATCGGTATGCAGGTGTATGTGCTGTTGCTGTTGTGGGTCGACGTGAATACTATATAACAATAAAGTAGTTCTGGCCGCCGCTTCCTTGGCCAGCCGCCAGCGCGGCGAGTTGCATTACCAACCCCCTTGATGAGAACACGGAAAACGGAAGCCAGGGTATTAGTGTCGATTTTTACTTGTTTCCACTGCACACTGCTCACATGATTGCCAGGTATAATTTCACCCAATCATGGCGACAAAAAACTTTTATGACCTGGTTGCCGCTTCGTAACACACTTTTCTTAGCATTTTTTTTTTTTTTTTTCACCTGAACAACCCCTTCATAGTACAGTACTTTTATATTTGCGATTTTTTCCCCCCAGAACGCCTAAACATTCTCTTATATTCTGTTTGTATTGTTTTTTTTTTTTTTTTTTATCAGTGACGTACATGAGGATAATGAAGTGTGTATTGTGGAGATTGAATCGCTAAGGAAGAAGTGTTACGACCTTCCCTGTGCGACTCAGAAAGTGGCCCATGTGGGAGCAAGTATTATATTATAATTTCACTGTTCGATGGTGGCAGATTATACCTTGATCTGGTTGCCGCTGAAATATTAAATTAGCCTGTCGCCAACTTTTTTTTTTTTTTTTTTTTCTCCATATTATTCTCTACTACTTGTAAGTCGCCTCGTGTAAGGGTTATTAGAAGTGTTGAGGTTTTGTTACTGAAATAATAAGCTGCATATTTTTTTTTTTTTTTGTTGGTATGTGTGGCCCTTTTATTTATTTACATTCTGAGACTCTTCTCCACACCCCAAGCTGAATAAACTCTTATGAAGCTGGCTAGTATAGTACATTAGAGTACTTATTATGAGATGGTTAATGGTGGCAGTATGAAGTCCAACTACCTGAATCTCTTCTGGTTCAGTAATTATGTTTGATGCTAGCTGGAATGAAAGACTAGAGCATTTCCAACGGTAAAAGGGTAACTACTTCAGTGTGATGACGCCTTTTGAATTTTATTTTTTTCGCGCAAGATTTATATAATTCCACCAGGTGATTTGACCCAATTTAGGAGATACGTCTAGTGGCAATAGTAGTTGTTATTGTTGTTGCAACATCATCTTGAATGTGAACCCGGCGGATCCCAGACCGAAATTGCTCATCTTCCGTTGTCCACTATCCTCCCTTTGGGGGATTGGGAGAGGGCTGAGGGACGTAGGTGTAACCGGGCAGCTGCATCGCCTGGTCATATCGGTGCCACCAGGTGAAGGCGTCCCTCCACGTCTGGTAGTGATGGAATTAGGCATACACCCAGTTAACCATTGTTCGAGGAAGCATCTTCCTTTAGTTGAGTACAATCGTCTGGCGGTGGCGAGAATGAAATACAGGCGTCCCCTCACTGAAGGGGTTAAGCACTGGAGTTTGATTAAAAGTGTTCTTAGGGAATTATTTGATTTTATCTGGGTGGGCGTAATGATATTGCATTTTTGGATGTATGACCTTTTTGTTCAGATAAATTTCCCAGGTAGATTGATTCGGTATTGGGATGTTGAATACCATTATTTACTAATGTAGGGCTTTGTTAGGTGCCCTTAGGAGGCTTCGTAGAACGCTTTCCGTAGCGATTAAATTTGCATTTTAAACCTTATCATCATGTTTGTTATCCGTATGGGTTTAATATCGACATAGCATTAATAGCACATAAAAAAGGATATTAACATGTGCTCAGTAGGCTAAATCGCAGTGGAAGATGTGTAATGAAACCTTTGAAACACACACAGAATGCTATCCTTAGACATATGTAGTCGAGTGAGAGTACAGTAGTGTTGTAATTGTATCTTTTATAAATAACTATAATGCTGATCTGTAGTTTCAGCCGTAGCATACAAGATAAGGATACAGGGTTCAGATATGAGTGTTTGAGCTCAGGAATTGAAACACCTCTCGTAGTGAGGATATTAATCTCCATTGATCTCCAGTACGACGACGCCTTTTCATTTTATTTCATTGTAGTCTTACATTCGTTAGTTATACCTCATCTTCTAAAAGGTATCTCGCAGAGAGAGAGAATGCTGTACTGCTTGAGAAATGACACTTTCATTATTGACTCCTTCAATACGAGGGCAGATTTATATTTTATTGTGTTCTCAAAATGATGTCATTTAGGTTAAAGCTTTTCCACTTTGAGGGGTTAGATATAGCCATCATTAACTCCACTACTAGAAGTTCTTCCCAAGCTGAATAAAACAGCATGGTGGCTGAATGATTTTTAAGTCTTGAAAGGGCTAAACTTTACTAAAGTTTAGATTTTGACATGAACGCCCGTCCTTACTGCCATGAATAAAATCGTCTGGTGGTTGTTGGATTAAAATAAATAATCGTCTTAAAAAGGCAAAAGTTTATATTCTGACATGCCTGTCGTTACAGCCAGCATTGAAATAAGGAAAACAAAGTCGTGTTTGCATTTCGTAGCCTAGATAAATAATGCAGGATTACATTAATTTTCAGATTATTCGACATGGTTGTCGTGTGTGTGTGTGTGTGTGTGTGTGTGTGTGTGTGTGTGTGTGTGTGTGTGTGTGTGTGTGTGTGTGTGTGTGTGTGTGTGTGCAGCCTATGTGTGTGCGCCGAAGTTTTGCCGTCTGGATAGATTACACATGTAGAATGAAAGTTCTGTGTAGATTTTTCAGCACGCTCGCATTTTGATACTGGAAGAAAAGTGTGGGTTCTGAAAGTATTGTAGCTCTGTAACTGGAGCACAATGCGCCATGGTATAGGCCCGTATTCAGAGTGGCATATATCCTAGCACCGTTTCCGAATCTATTTACTTTGCTTATTTTACACCTTAAAGAGTCATGTTTGTCGTTTATATCGTTTTAATAACATAATTTGCATCATTAGCGCACTAGAGAATATTAATATGTAATGCACTGAATAAATCACTAAGAAAGATGTCTTACGAAATCTTCAGAACCTCTTAGAATACGACCCTTAGGTACAGTATATTAACCCTCTTGTATTCTGTGAACGCATGATTATTGTAGTCGGCTACCACAGAATGACATTGTTTATCTTTCAGAAATCCTAGCAGTCAGTTTAAAGCTTTCGATAACGTTTGCATGCTCGAATTTTCCTCAACCCCCCCTTTAAAAAATGGATTTAGTTTGATTATAAGCGTCCATGGCAACAGAAGAGCTCATTTTATAACGTGTGTTTTGTAGCCCAGATAATTATTAGAATATAACTCGAGCAGTATGAGAGTTCAAACTTGTCGGCCTGCTTATACTTTATGCATTTTTTTTTTTTTTTAATAAAAAAAAACGCCGACACTGAAAGCGGAAAAATACAGTTTTGTGACTGGTAATAATGTTTGAGTTTTGTAACCCAGGTAATTATGAGAATTTAACACGTGTTGCACTAAAGTTCTGAGTTTTTATCGTGCTCACGCGTCGTTTATATATATATATATATATATATATATATATATATATATATATGTATGTATATATATATATATATATGTATGTATATATATATATATATATATATATATATATATATATATATATATATATATATGTATGTATATATATATATATATATATATATATGTATATATATATATATATATATATATATATATATATATATATATATATATATATATATATATATATATATATATATATATATATATATATATATATATATATATATGTATATGTATGTATATATATATATATATATATATATATATATATATATATATATATATATATATATATATATATATATATATATATATATATATATATATATATATATATATATATGTATATATATGTATATATATATATATATATATATATATATATATATATATATATATATATATATATATATATATATATATATGTATATATATATATATATATATATATATATATATATATATATATATATATATATATATATATATATATATATATATATATATATATATATATATGTATATAAATATATATATGTATATATGTATATATATATGTATATATATATATATATATATGTATATATATATATATGTATATATATATGTATATATATATATGTATATATATATATATATATATATATATATATATGTATATATATATATATGTATATATATATATATATATGTATATATATATATATATATATATATGTATATATATATATATATATATATATATATATATATATATATATATATATATATATATATATATATATATATATATATATATATATATATATGTATATATATATATGTATATATATTATATATGTATATATATATATATATGTATATATATATATATATATATATATATATATATGTATATATATATATGTATATATATGTATATATATATATATATATATATGTATATATATATATATATATATATATATGTATATATATGTATATATATATATATATATATATATATATATATATATATATATATATAAACGCGTGCTGGGGGGTGGAGTGAGGGGAGTACACGGCATCGGTGGTGATGAATGTGAGTCTGGTCGAACTTTCCCGAATGCTCTGTGTCCTATGCCCCTCTTCCCTCTCTTCAGCATCTCCACTCTCATCCCGCCCTCCTACCTCTCCTTCCCTTCTTTCTCTCTCGGCCTAACCTGCCAGATTCCTATTGATTCCCGACCCGAACTACCCCGGCGCTGCATCTGTCATCAGCAACTGGCGGAGAATAAGCTGAAAGGGAAGCGATGGCGGGGCTCTTTATATCCGTCACTGCAACCTTTTGTCCGAGGGAGGGTGCTGTGTGGGCGAGCCGGGACGTTATTTATCAAAGATTTTCATCAGTTTGCAGAATAAACGGGCCAGGTAGAATCCGTATTTGTGAGGAACTTTAGCCAGCTTGAAGAAACATGCTATTATCGTGAATGGTCTTGTTACTCATTATTTGAGGGTGAAGGTTGGGCCAGCCAGAGTTTTTATTTATCAAAGATCTTAACGAAATTTCAGGATAGATAAGTCTTCAAAGCAGTTTTCTATCAGTAGATACCGTTTTGTGTAAGTTACGTGATGGACAACTCAGAACTGTTTGTAAGTATGGAATCAATGGTGGTAGAAGCAAAATGACGAGCCGGATATGAGGAACGAAAATGATGAGAGGTCTGAGACGGGTGTGTGGCTTGCAAAACGATAGAGGAATGGAAGGAAAGGTAATGTATTTGAGGGAATTAAAAAGGGGGAAAAGTAGGAAATGAGTCGAAGAAACGGATGTTAGAAAAAAAAAATAAAGAAAAGCAATTGGGAGCCGAATGCTAATCGCCCGCCAGAATATGCTGTTGGCCAGGTTACAGGCAACTTACGAACCAAATGTGGAGATTCTCAAAACTCTACGGAATTCAGTCACTTCGTTTCACAAAAAGCCAATCCATATTAAAACTAGTTGACATTTGGCAGCCATTTTGGTGAGCGTGACCTTGACCCCGAGTGTCCATTTTCGAACTCGGCCAAGATTTTGGCCATGTCTTGATACCTTGAAAGTTTCTTGTTGACAGCTCAAGCCGTTGTTAAGATGTAATGGTATCACACACACACACACACACACACACACACACACACACACACACACACACACACACTGACAGACGCTGGCAAAAACATTATCGCTCTGCCTTGCTAAAAGCGGACGATAAAAAAAGAGAAGTTGGAGACAGACTAATGGTTGGGGAGGAGTCTGAGAAACGGATGTTAACGAGAAAGTATGAGGAGGAAAAAAGCAGAAAATAAGAAAGTTGTGACTGAATATTGTAATAATGCGTGGGAAGGAGTAGGACAAGGATATGTGGCAAGTGTAGGGAAGTGTAAGATATATATGAATGGTTTGCAAAAAGAAGTTGTGTATTGAGGGCCAAGTGATGAGAGCTAGAGGGTAGCCGAGACAAGTGGGGCATAAAGAGAGAGAGAGAGGGAGAGAGTGTGTTGGTGGGAAATGATAGGAGGGAAGAGTGGGGGAGACGGATATGTGGTAGAGAAGAGAAAAGATGATGTATTGGAGGGAAATGATGGGAGAGGAGTGAGAGCGGAAGTGTGGCATAAAAAGTAAGACGGGTAAATATATCGGAGGGAAAATGATGGGAGGGAAGGTGTAAGGTTGATGGATGTGTGACAAAAAAGGGAAAATATTAATGAATTGGAGGGAAAGGGGTGAAAGAGAGGGATATATGGCATAAGAGAGATTGAGAGAAAAAAAGATAGTAATAGGAATGGTACAAGGAAATGAATATAAGAGACGGTTGTGTAGGAAAAATGAAGATGATGAAAGGAATTGGAAGAGGGAAACAGTTGTGACATAAAGAAGGAAAGTGAATGGGTAAGAGAGGGCTGTGAGGGGAAATGAGGAGAAGGAATGAGTTGGAGATGGATATGAGGAAAAAAGTGGTGGATGGATAATGATAGGAGGGAAAGTGGGAAGAAGTATGGCTATGTGGCTTAAAAAAGAAAAGAAAAAAAAAAAAAAGAAAATGATAAGACGGATGTTTAGCCTCCCCCCTCAAAAAAAAAAAAAAAAAAAAAAAAAAAAAAAAAAAAAAAAAAAAAATGTTCAGTCCCACCCACCCACCCATATATATATTAGGTAGTGCTGGAGACACAAGGTCCTCCTGGTCACTATCAGGCTACTGTGCTGGCAGCAACTATTGCAGATTCCATTCATGTTCGTCAGCGGAGAAGTGCAGGTGCAACCTTATTCTTCACCAATATCCATGGTCTCAGCACCAGTCTAAATTCAGTTCATTTTTTCCTACAGTCCATATCCCCTCTTGCCTTGTTCCTCACAGAACCACAAATATATCCCTCTACTGAAATATCCCCATTTTATTTTCCTGGTTACCATCTCCTCACAACTTCTTTAACAAGGGCAGCACCTGTTGTTATATCAAATCTGAATATGCAGTTTACACTGTTTTAAACTTCACTTCAACGAATTTTGATTACTCACTGTATAAACTAATTATCTAAATATTACCTAATATATCTGTGTAGTCTGTTGCACTCCCCCTGTGCTTCTTCAGAACCCTGTGTTTTTAACTCCATATCCACACAGTTGAGTAACCTTAACCTTGCCCTTAGCACTGAAATTAACGTTTTGGGTGATTTTAACGTACATGATGTTGAATGGTTATTGCATTCTGGCAGGACTGACGATGCTGGTCTAGAGTGCAAGCTGTTTGCAGAATCGTTTACTCTCACGGAATTGGTAAAGCAACCAACCAGAATGCCAGATGATCTTGACCATAATTCCCATCTCTTGGATCTGTTCCAGACAAATAATCCAGATCAGTACAGGATAGAAGTACTGTCACCACTTGGATCCTCTGACCACAATCTCATCAGAGCCTCATTAGTTGGCCCCCCAAACCTCCTTGTTCTGAACCTGTCAGGGTGACTCAGTGGCAATTTGATAGGGCAAACTGGGATGGATTTAGAAATTATCTTGCTGACATTCCATGGCAGTCTTTCTTCTCTAGTGATGTCAGTCCTACCCAGACACTCACACAGGTTTCTACAACAATCCCCACATGTACAGTGACACAAGCTCTCCTACACAAGAATAGGAGGAATTAGACAAGTAGAAGGAAGCGAGTGACTGGGGCGACAGGTTGTCGAGTGAAAGTGAGAAGAGGGGTCTAACGAGAAGTTAGCTAGCATATAAACACTCTTGTGTAATACACACAGTGTTCAACCTGAGCTTTTCCTTTGAAGACAATAAAACTACAATCAAGACACCCCCCCACCCCACAAAAAAAAAATGCAGAAAACTATGGGACATCACATGAATTGATATTACATGATATACAAGTATCCATTTCTTATAACAATATCATTATATCTCATAGATGAATTACAAATATATTAATAACTCTTACTGTAATCTTGGCATTGTTCTGCTTTTGCATATATGTGTTTGTCTGTTATACATACACATTTTACAGTATGTTATACAATATTCTATAATCAGTTTTACTATAGTGTATTTGCTCCATTGTGTATACAATATGTTTACAATGTATTACTAGGTCAGTACAATATTATCATGACTATTATGTCAGTAGAATATTATAATCAGTATTATGTATTAATAGATTAGTTTGTCACTGATATATGCTGTCGTTGGTTCGCCAGCTGGCGTGACCGAGCGATGTTAGGAATCATCATTATCATAATACAATGCATAATAGATAGTTTAAAGTGTGAATGTAATGAAAGTCAAGCTAGCTGTGGGAAAGGAAATAATGTGGCACCTCGCTAGAATGTCTCACATTGCACAACGGGCCCACAAGCAAGGCCACGTGACTACACTCACACACACACACACAGGTTTCAAGAACAATGCCCACATGTACAGTACAGGTGACACAAGCTCTCCTGTACAAGAAAAGGGGAATTAAACAAGTAGAAGGAAGCGAGTGAGAGGTTGTCAAGAGAGAGAGCTAGAAGAGGGATCTAGCGAGAAGTTAGCAAGCATATAAATGCGCTTGTTTAATACACAAAGTGTTCAACTTGAGCTTTCCCTTTGAAGACAGTAAAACTAATGAAGACCCAGTATCCATCTTTAAATTCTCCTGTCATTGACTACAGGTGAACTGAAGTTGTTTCTTTACATATCTACTCACTGTTACCTACAGCTCGACTACAACTACTGAATAATCAATTACAAGACCTAATATTGAGGCCAAAGGAATTTTGTAAATTTGTTCTCCTTTTCTTTCAGTCCTACTCTGAGAAAAGTCTTACTAATGTATTCTGTATATGCATAAGGTTTCTCTCAAAATCTTAGTAACATATTCCACAACTATTCCACAACTTCTCGGTTAATGTAAATCCACAGTATATGCAATCGTTCAAGTTAGCTAATCCTTTGGACGCTTTACTACTACAATTAAAAACCATCCTTATGAGAGTTGTTACTGAATCTTTGCTTACAACATTATGTGGTAAATAATGTTCTATTTTTATGATTAACAGAGAATTCTACCTCTTCAATAAATTTGTTCTTCAGTTGATCCTTTATACAGTACCCTCGCGTCCAACATGCATTAGTCCAGCACGATTCGGATCCAGCACGGAGAGCAATTAATTAGTATTATTTAATACGATTTAATTACTGCAACACGAGTGTGTTAGCATAACACGCACAGAGCTCTGAGAAATGGGCGAAATCCGCATAGTTCACTCTAGCACGATCACTCCCGGTCCAACACGGTCATACTGGACATTCCCATGATGATGATAGCCAATGAAAACTTCTGATCAAGTAGCCTTCCCCGCCCGCTATCGTGACGTGATCGTGATGCCACCCAATTAAAAACGCTTCTGGTGTCACGTGATGTTTTGTTTAAATTTCTCCCGCCACAGCGCCACTCAGTCGCATAATTGCATTGGAAGGTGCTTTTTTCTTGCTGCATTTTCTGCCCTTGTTACTGCATTTTACCCTGCTCACGATGCCTAGGAAGCCTTCTGAGAACCCCAAGAAGCGTCGGCACCTCCCTCAGGCCACCAAGCTAGAAAGCATCGAGAGGAAGAAGAAAGGGGAGAGGAATGTTGACATTGCCAAGGCCTACGACATGAATGAAGCCAACGTGATCATAATAAAAAACTAAGACAAGATCCTGGCAGCTAAAGGCTATCACACGGCACTTCATACCAGGTTTGCCGAGGATACGATGGTAAATCGGAACGGTAACGTGGTAAAATTGCCAATGATACCACGGCCATTTGGAATTCATCTGGATGGATTCCTGCCGAGGATACGACAGCCAAACAGTGTGACCAAAACCCAGGCGACTCGACAGAGAATGTATCGTACTACAGCATTGAACATTTAGCCTGACACTGAATACATATTAATATTTTAGAATAAATATCAATCGTTTTGAAACCCTTCTCATCGGCATGCGTACCAGTTTATAAACAAAGTTGCTTCTCCTTATTCTCTACCAAGTCAGCGACAGCGATCACTTTCCACAGTCACGAGACAGGGCTCTGGCATCAGTGTGAGAAGCATGCACTTGGCCGAGGATTACAGTGCTAGGACAGGCAGAAGCAGGACCTTCCATGGCTGTGGACGAAGATAGTGATTCTGAGTGTGATTTCGAAGGATTTATGAGGGAGGTTGAGGAGGAGCAACAGCCATTACGCGCTAGTGACGCCAGCAGCCATCCTCCGGGGACCCAGTAGGACTACCTACAGCCTTGGATACCACCTTCCATACCCAGCAGGCCCACCAACACTATCCTAAAAGGTTAGTTATCATTCATAGCACAGTACCATGTATTATAATTACAATAGTATCAATATATGTATAGGTATATGGTAGGTATTTAGGGTGACTTTTCCGAGGGTTGCTGACATAATTCATTTTCCCCGTAAGCTCTATTGTTAGTCCAACACGTTTTTGGTCCAACACGTGACCCATGCATGACAATATTACCGTGCTGGACGCGAGGGTACTGTAATATTATTAAATAGCCTATTGTTAGATGTTTGGGTTGTCTCTCAGTTTACTTGGAAGAGAATTTAACAGCCTTAGCTGCCTGGTAATTTGTTGGTAATTCGGAATGGTTTAGCTTCATGGTAATCCAGCCCAATACTGTCCATCTTTAAATTCTGCAGACTGGTCATACAAATCCGTAGTTATTTTATCTTCAGGGGTTGATTCTTCAGGATTTATTTCCACAGTATCCAAGTCCCACAGTTTGTGTACAGGTTCAATTTTCTCATCCAGTAAGTCACTTATTTGAGTAGGATCTAATTCTGCACACCGATTCTAGCTGCTATCAATGACTGTGTGGGGGTAACAAAGACTGAGTCTACCAATTTGGCCTCTCCTCTGGTCTGTTTTGGAAAAGGCAATTGACCCATAATAATGCTACCTCTTAGACTTTTGAACATCGCTATTTTTCTTGAATGTCCTTTGTCTGAATCTTCCACAGTAATCTGGCCCAAGACATGCATACCCCAATTTCCGGCAGTGTTTGTTTACTAGTGGGTGTTCGGTCAGCGAGTATGTTGGATATTGAAGCAGTTTACCCGACAAGACACTGAAGAAGAGCCAGAGATGAGTACCAGGGCCAAACCCAAACTCTCATATACCTTACTTAGTCAATATAGACAGACACAGAAACACCATGGGTAATGTTATTTTTCCTCATAAACAATACTGTTGCTAAAAAATGAGACATCAAACATCTCATCTAGGAAGGTAAGGGGAGTGGGACTTGCAGTGTGAGATGCTTCAGGGCAACTGACAATTGACAGGCAGGCAACTGGCAGTGCACCAAGCGGGGATAGGGGTGAGAGGGGGGCTGGGGAGGGAGACAAGCAGGAGTGGGGGAGACGGAGGGAGACAAGCTGGAATAGGGGAGGGAGACAAGTGGGGGTGGAGGAAGGTGGGGGGATGGGGAGGGAGACAAGCAGGGATGGAGGAGGGTGGAGGACAGGGAGGGAGACAAGAAAGCCAAACTGCCGTATTAACCCTTCCCCACCCAGTCTCTCTCTCTCTCACACACACACACACACACACACACACACACACACACACACACACACACACACACACACACACACACACACACACACACACACACACACACACACACACACACACACACACTTTGAGAAAGACGTCATAAATGAAAGTAGTGATCAACCTAAGCTATTTTACAGCTACATCCGAAGCAGCCTTCCTCTTGCCTGTGGCAAGCATTTGCACCAGTCTGTGCCGATCCATGTACGCCCTCTGCTGAAGTCTGTCGGGAAGTGTTACCGGATGTCTTCTTGGAGTTGCTGCTGTCACCCTACCATATCTTTCCAGCAGCTGCTGGATACAAGTCCTGGCGAACAACCTCAGGGAGAAGGACATGGGTGGCTTGACCTTCATCTTGTACAGGATGAAGGCGTTCAGCATCGTCATATCTATGAGATGCAGAAAAACTTTCCTGTACCACCTAGTATTCTTCCTGAGGCAGTCGATCTCACCAATCATCATGTCAGACTTGTCCACCAGCCGCATGTTGATAATATAGTCCAACACAGCATCAGGTTTCATCACAGGTTCGCCTGTCCTACGGTCGACCTTCCCACTGTCTCTCATCTCCCTCTTATGTACGGTGGTGAGCATGTGCACGACCCTCTTGTCATGCCACCGTATTGCCAGCATCTTCTCAGACTTGCGTAGGTGCACGTCTCCTCGCTGCGAGGTACCTGCCTCTGGGAATTTGGGGAAGTGGGCACGATTACTTTTCACAGTGCCGCAGGAGCCAATGCCGTGCTCAGAAAGGCATTTGGCAAGTTTCGGTGCTGTATAGTAGCTGTCTGTATACAGCACATGATTCCCACCAAAATACTTTTCTAGGAGCACTTTCACTACACAGCCTGAGAAGCCAAGAGGGTGTGTTTTATCCAGATCGACAGTGCTGGCTGAATATATGACGAAGTCAAGGATGTACCCCGTCTTACAGTCGCACAGTACAAAGAACTTAATTCCAAAGCGATGGCGTTTGCTTGGAATGTACTGAACAAACCGAAGACGTCCTTTGAACAAAACCAAGGATTCGTCAATGACAACCTTCTGAAAGGGGTGGAAGAATGACTTAAACTTATCCTTCATTCTGCTCAGAATCTCCCAGATCTTCCAGAGTGGGTCGGTTTGGGAAGGTACATCGTTGTCGGCAAAGTGCAGGTTTCCCATGATGTTCCGGAAGCGATCTCTGGCCATGTACTTATTGAAGGTGGGTGAGGGTAGTAAGGGGTCCATGGACCAGTATTCTTCCAACTCATGCTTCTTGGAGTGTGGCATGAGAAACATGAGGGCAAAGAACACATACAGCTCCTGCACTCCCAGCATGGACCACTGTTGCATCTTGGCTGCACCTGTACCACTTGCAGCACATTGTGATTCATACCTGTTGGTCTCATCACATATGTGCTGCATGACTTCGTCATCTAGGAAGGCTAAAAGGTAGTCCACACACTCAGCATTTTCGTCAGTAGTGAAGGCAGGCTGAACTCCTGAGGAGCTCTCATCAAATACTAAATTTTCAGGCACAAAATCTGACCCTTCCGTCCACGCGAAGGCGTCCAGGATTCTCTGTCGTGGTGGTGTAGGGCGGGTGGTGGTGGTGGTGGTGGTGGTGGAGGAGGTTGGCTGTGAGGCAGATTGATCTCGGTCAAGGTCACTCACACTGACCTTAGGTTGCCGTACAGCATAGCAGCCCTTACCCTACTAGCTTCACTACTTTTCACTCTCCTTGATTTACCTCTACCTCTACGGCCTGCCTTCACTGTTGATGCTGGTGGTGACTCCGACGACGAAGACTCCGGAGATAACTCAGCCGATGATGATGAAGAAATGAGTGAAGTGGGGCTTGGGGAACTTGGAGGTGAATGCAGTCGTGACTCATGGCGGGCTGGGTCACGTGGGGGCATTGTTCTGGGGCAAACACGCTGCCTTTTCACTCCCTTCCCAAATTCCTGTCCTTGCTGCACTAAAGGCTCCTTTCCCTTGGAGCTAGACACTAATTCTGACACTGAAGCACTCGTTGTAGCTGTTTTTGGCATGATAACCTCACCCGGCTCATCACATGATTCACCCGAATCATCAAAATCACTGTCCATCATAACCATGGACAATTCTGCCAGTTCACGTGCCACTGCAGAGTCACTAAGGCCTTATCTGCTTCCCTCACTACTTTTCTTAGGGGTAGAGGTCACGGGGCCCTTTGCAATGGGCGCAGAAGCGGCAGGAATGGCGGGGTGCGAGTGCGACATTGTTTCACTACAGCGGAGGACAAGGAACTAAATGCCGCGGCTTATCTGAGAAGGGAAAGGTTGACAATGACGCTTAGGCTGACTGCTGCTAACTTACATGCTAATTTTTTATAGGTAGAAAAGCTCGGCAATACATGAAGAAATAGGTAGTTCCAGGTGAATGTAAATGTCACTTAGGCTTCTCCCTTCCTTTCTGATATATATTTTTATTACAGACATCGATTGCAAGGCATAATTCAAAGGGGAAATTACCATGGTAATGTAGCGAATGAATGCACATGAGGTGTTGTCAGGTGATAATTAGCCAATTGCTGGTGTATAACGCTATCACTTACCTGTTTTTTTTTTTTGGTATATATTATTTTGTATAAGTATAGGGCATAGGGCTTATTTCAATGGATGAAATCTGTGGAAAAATCCGGGGGAAATTTTGCGTAGCGCAGCGCGGCGTGGGAGGTGAGAGGACAGGGTAATGGAGGGCAGGTGGGGAGGGGAGTCACGAAGGGGGTAAAATCGCTAAATTGTCAACAATGGATGGGAGTACAGATGAGATTTGGAGTGCTGACTAGTGTTGGACATTGGCATTACTGATAGATGATACAAGCCACCACTTGAGAGCCCGGGATAATTCAAAATAACACAGAATCACAAAAGTGACGCCCCGCGGTATGATCCATTGTGGCCGAGCGTCACGAAAGTGACGCCCCGTGGTTAAGGGGTTAAGAAGATGAAGATCCAAAAGTCGTTCGTTCTCAAATCATTCAGGTTAGGTTAGGTCATATTAAGATAGGTTTGGGATAATTAGGTTTGGTTAGGTCAAGTTGTTAACCAAAAGAGGTAAAGGAGAAATGAATTCCCTGAGCTAGACCTTGATTGATCATATAGCCCTGCTAGGTGACGGGAGAGCGCTACCTCCCCCAGCAGGGCAGCTACCCAGGTGGGACGCAAACCCTTGACCCTTCGGTCTGAGTAAGGCACTCTACTACTGAGTCCCTGTCCCCATTAGGTTAGGCTACGTCATATTAGGTTTGGGACTAATGATTGTGACAGATTGACATCGGAGCCAAATCAACCAAAAATTCTGACATGGCCGGTGGCCGCTTGCCATGGTTTGTGTGTAAAACTGGTGGTTTTATAGCCGTCTTCAAATTACAAAATTCTGCAAGTTTTTAAAGCTATCACAATGATCTACAGTATCTGTCAGTTTATAGGCAAATGTTATAATCCCATAAAGAGTGGCAGTTTGACTTTTGAGTTGGTTACTTGTTATCATGTAGGGAACACTTATGGATTGGTGGAGGGGCACAATCTCTTCGTCAGCTCAATTGTTGATATGTAGGGAGCATGTATGGGTTGGTTATATGGTTACCACCCAGCATTGTAAATGGTTTCCTGGCTTACAGGAAACCATTAGGCTTGTCACTCAGTGTAAAGACACCTGAAAAGGAGAGAAAAGTAATAAAAAGTGATGGGAAAGACAGGAGAGATAGGAAGAGAGGAGGGCAAACCCAGAAAAAGAATAATAAAGGTGAAGGAAGAAGTAGGAAGCACTGAATCATATGAGCGGATGATGGTCAATTATTACGTTATATTTTATTGAGAAAAAAAAATGTAGTTGTAAAATTAATGCATGGGAGCTCTTCTGCAGTTTCAGCAAAGCTCCTACTTTTGCAGTCAAGTAGAATGGAAGGATCCAGAAACAAAATGAAAAGTAGACAAAATTAGAGCGGCAAATGAAATAAGCCATATACAGTAACTGTTAGCTCATTACTCAAACCTTTCAGATTCTTGGTGCACCTCAGAAGTGAAACCATCCATACCAGTGCTGGGCAGGTGCGCAAACACTTGCGCAAAGCACAATTGCGCACCCTTGCACTCCGGTGATATCGTTTCCACATTGCGCACCACACGAGACCATGCGCAATTTTGCACTTGCACACATGAAAAGGCAGGTGCGCGCCTGCCCTGCGGATTGCGCACTGCGCAATCCAAGGGACACATGGTCTTGGGAGCTTCCCGCGTGGCTGGACAAGGGATGGTGGAGGCTGGGGTGGGTCGCGAGGGTGGGTTGGTGGAGGGAGGCGGGAGGGAAGGGGGTAGTAGCATTTCTTAATATGCTTCAACGGAGATAATGTATTTTTAATATTTTTTAAATTATTATTATTAGTAAATAATAATAAATATACATTATTTATTAAGATTAGCGTATGCAATTCCTTACAAAAACCATTAAAACATATTATTTAAATCAAATATCCACAGCCTAATAATTTATTAGGCTGTGGATATTTGATTTAAATACCCTGTGTTCATGATTTTTTATTTTTTTGTAACGAATTACATATGCTATTGTATATCTATATTGAATTATTAAATAAATTGTCTTGACAAGACAAGAGAGAGAGAGAGAGAGAGAGAGAGATAAAGAGCATTCTCAGAGAGAGAGAGAGAGAATAAATACGGGAATGGCAAAGGAGCGTCCCTTTGAGTGAGGAGATAAGGCATAAACTTTGTCCCTCTTCTCTCTCTTATTCTCCATTCCTTCCCTCATCTCTCTTTTATTCTCCATTCCCTCCCTCCTCTGTTGGAAAGAGAGAGAGAGAGAGAGAGTTGATGATACAGTAATCACGTGATCTTTGCCAATGCCTTGGTAAATATAGGCTGTTTTTCCCGGATAATGACCTACTGTACCTCAGTCACCGCGGGTGGTGGGCTCGTTGCTAATTTAGTAATTTATTTAATTATCTATCTATCTATCTATTGCCAGACGCCTCAATCCCGTTTGGGGTGGCCACAAACAAATCGCCTCCACGTTGCCCTGTCCCCCACCATTTCACTGCCCCGCTCCCAGCTCACTCACCCCTCTCTCATATACTTCTCCACCCCATCCCTCCATCTCATCCTCAGCCTCCCCCTCACTCACATACACTCTCTTCGTCAGTCTTTCACCCTCCATCCTCTTCACATGGCCAAACCACCTCAGTGTGTTCCTCCTAACGCTTCCGATCACATCCACCCCACAATGGTCTTTATATCCTCATTTGTCAGCCTGTCTCTCCATGTGACTCCACAGGCTCCTCTTAAATAACTCATTTCCACTGCTCTCACTCTTGACTTGTGTCCTTCCAGCAACGTCCAAGCTTCACTTCCATACGTTAGAGTTGGTATCACAATACTGTCATGTAGTAACTTTTTCACTTCCATGCTCACTTCCCTGCTTCTTATCACTGCTTTCAACGCTCTTTATATCCTCATTTGTCAGCCTGTCTCTCCATGTGACTCCACAGGCTCCTTTTAAATAACTCATTTCCACTGCTCTCACTCTTGACTTGTGTCCTTCCAGCAACGTCCAAGCTTCACTTCCATACGTTAGAGTTGGTGTCACAATACTGTCATGTAGTAACTTTTTCACTTCCATTCTCACTTCCCTGCTTCTTATCACTGCTTTCAAAGAACCAGCAACCTTTTTTCCCTGCTGTCCCCTTTCAAGCACTTCACCCTCCAAACCTCCATCCATACTCATCACACTACCCAAGTACTTAAACGTACTCACATTTTCCAATTCCTCACCATCCATCCTCGCTGTACATTCACTGACTTCACCTCTCTCAAAGACCATCACTTTACTTTTCACTTCCATACTCACTTCCCTGCTTCTTATCACTGCTTTCAAGGAACCAGCAACCTTTCTTCCCTGCTGTACCCTTTCAAGCACTTCACCCTCCAAACCTCCATCCTTACTCATCACACTACCCAAGTACTTAAAGGTACTCACATTTTCCAATTCCTCACCATCCAACCTCGCTGTACATTCACTGACTTCACCTCTCTCAAAGACCATCACTTTACTCTTCTCTACATTCACCTTTAGATTCCGTTTCTTACACACTCTTCCAAACTCATCCACCAAGCCTTGCAGCTCTCCTTTGTCTTCACTCAACAACACAGTATCATCTGCAAACAACAGTACAGGGAGTTTCCAAACACTACCCTCTCTCACCAGGGCCACTCCAACATCCACTACCCTACTTTGTACCTCTTTTATTACTCCATCCATGTACAGATTGAACAGCCATGGAGACATGACACATCCCTGTTTCAACCCAACCTTCAAAGAGAAAAATTCACTCAGTTCACCATCCACACGCACTGCAGCCTTAGCACCATCATACATACCAATTATATATTTAACAGTAATTCCCACAAATATATGCAAATGATTTGCGCTAGTGCTTTGCGACATTGCATAAGCTAAATATTAGATTGTGCACCTGTGCAAATTACAAATAATGATAATAAATAAAAGTAAGTAAGTAGGTATGCTGTTTTATTAAAATATCTCAATACTTTTCAGTAATTCCCCAAAATATGCAAATGGTTTGCGCTTGCGCTTTGCGACATTGCGCAAGCTAAATATTTGTCAGATTGCGCATTTGCCCTTGCGCAAGGTAGTGAACTGTGGATTGTGCTTTGCGCTTGCGCAAGGTTCTTCTTCGTTTGAGCTGCCCACCTCTGATCCATACCAAAACGCTTCATCCATGTAAAAGCAATCTTTCTTATTTCTTGCAGTACCTGTTAGTAAGAACCATTCTGCAACATCCAAGTTACATAAAAAAGAGAGGAGGGTGCAACTTTTTCATGTGCATCTTTGCACAAAATAGCTACAGTACTTCATCATTTTCCTCTTTCATTTGGTTTAGTTCTTCATAATCATTGTATTGTCAGTGGACATAGGATAATTCAGAAAAATGTGAGTTTTATAAGGTGGTTAGGTTAAGAAAAGATTCATGATTGATATGAAATAAAGAAATCTTGATAAGAAGGTAGAAGTGTGTGTGCTTAAAAGGTATTGTCATATGGTAGAGACAGTTACCGGTAATGAGGTAGGAGGTGAAAAAAGAAAAATAGAGTAAGTGAAAGTGGGAGGAGATGTGGAAAGGTAAGAAGATGACAGCTGGATGTGATAAATATTGTAATTAGAAAATGAGGTATATAGTGGAAGAAAGAAAAGAATTGATAGGATTGCAATGGAAGAAGTAGGCCCGTGTGTGGAGATGCATACAAAAGGGTTGCACATCATGTTCATAACTAAATGATTGATGGAATTAGCCTTCCTCTGTTCCACAGTTATTTGTGAAACACAGAATACATATGTGTGGAGAGTTTTGCCTGTGTGGTGGAGTTAAGATTTCAAAAAATTGATTGCTGAGTGACTGAATTTATGGCCCATGTTATGGGGTAATAAAAGAGGTACAAGGTAGGGTAGTGGATGTTGGAGTGGCCCTGGTGAGAGAGGATAGTGTTTGGAAACTCCCTGTACTGTTGTTTGCAGATGATACTGTGTTGTTGAGTGAAGACGAAGGGGAGCTGCAAGGCTTGGTGGATGAGTTTGAGAGAGTGTGTAAGAAACGGAACCTAAAGGTGAATGTAGGGAAGAGTAAAGTGATGGTCTTTGAGAGAGGTGAAGTCAGTGAATGTACAGCGAGGTTGGATGGTGAGGAATTGGAAAATGTGAGTACGTTTAAGTATTTGGGTAGTGTGATGAGTAAGGATGGAGGTTTGGAGGGTGAAGTGCTTGAAAGGGTACAGCAGGGAAGAAAGGTTGCTGGTTCCTTAAAAGCAGTGATAAGAAACAGGGAAGTGAGCATGGAAGTAAAAAAGTTACTACATGACAGTATTGTGATACCAACTCTAACGTACGGAAGTGAAGCTTGGACATTGTTGGAAGGACACAAGTCAAGAGTGAGAGCAGTGGAAATGAGTTATTTAAGAGGAGCCTGTGGAGTCACGTGGAGAGACAGGCTGACGAATGAGGATATAAAGGAGCGTTGTGGTGTGGATGTGGATGTGATAGGAAGCGTTGTGAGGAACACACTGAGGTGGTTTGGCCATGTGGAGAGGATGGAGGGTGAAAGATTGACGAAGAGAGTGTATGTGAGTGAGGTGGAGGGTGGAAGAGGGAGGGGGAGACCGAGGATGAGATGGAGGGATGGGGTGGAGAGGTATATGAGAGAGGGGGGTGTGAGTTGGGAGCAGGGCAGTGAAATGGCGGGGGACAGGGCGACTTGGAGGCGATTTGTTTGTGGCCACCCCAAACGGGATTGAGGCGTCTGGCAATAGATAGATAGATAGATAGTTATGGGGCATTCTGTCTGTACTGTAGTTTTTCTTTTATGTTTTCTCTTTGCAGTTCAGGCCTTTATCCACTTTTATTTGGTGATAGGTGGGAGTGCTCATCATCCACTCAGTTGATGTTGTGCTACCTGTTCTTCTTGTCTCACATTTTTCTGTGTCTGTCCTCCTCTTTTCCAATTTCTCTTATCCTTCCTGTCACTGTTTATTACACTTCTTGCTACTTTAGGTGGTTCTACACTGAGTGACAAGCCTAATGGCTTCTTGTAACCCAGAAGACTGTTTAAAACACTTGGTGGTAACCAAATAGCCAAATAACCGGGTGACATGGAGCCTACTATGGTACCCATGTTAACTGGCTGCAAAGATGCAGATGCAGTGTCCACCTAGGAACCAAACCCCCACACTAATCCCCATGCCTTGCTGTGGTGAGATGCAGTTAGCAGCATGGTAACATCAGTCCACTGAATGGAATGGCTCTGCAGGGGTGGTTGATTACCTGTGGTTGATGGGCCTGCTCAATCAGACAGACTGGGGTAGCACAGCAACAACAACCCACTTATATTTTGGAAGTGAGGGGAGGTTTAAGACAAGAATAATCATGAATATCAAAAAGTAAGTTATATACAGTAATTCACATAATTCTTACCTTGAAAGTCTGTACTGAGCAGCCTTGTCCTGGGCTCCAGCACTGATGTTGGGACAGTAAATGTATACTTTATCACCATTATCTAAATAGTGATTGATTAGTTACCTTTAACTCCATTATCTAAATGGTGATTGATTAGTTTCCTTTAACACCATTATCTAAATAGTGATTGATTAGTTTCCTTGAGCATATTATGCAAGCAAAAAATGATTATTTTACTTGATAATGTTATTGTGGTAATGGTATTGATAGTTTTTGATGAACTGTATGATTCCTGATCTTAAATGTAGATTCCTTTTTCAGGATGGACAAAAGCCGTGAGGGCGAGCGTGGGGAGAAATCCCGAGGAGGCCTGCCCCCCAGTCTTGACCCAGCCACCGCCGCACTCTATGGTATGTCTGTGATTATTGATTGATAAACTTTGGAATTTTCATTATATACAGTACAGTACCTTTAAATTGTACATCCATCAACATTATCCTTTGACTGTTTTACTAAGCCCCTAGCTTCATTCAGTAACTACAGTGTCTGCAGTCAAAGTAGCCATTGATTATCTGGATCAAATTTTCATCAAGCTAGTCTGAACTGAACTTAAGCCAACACAGAGGTACAGTAGTTAGTGGTGTAATTGTTCACAGATATTGTAGTTTTTGGTATTATAATTATTCCTGAATAACTAAATTGTTAGTTTTGTTACTATGTCATCATCAGTTTGTTTGAGCCTGTTGCAGGAAAAAGATAGCTCCTATTTTACTGAAAATTAGTGATTGCTACCAGTACCTATTCCATTCTTCTGTGGCCAACATGTATTGTAGATTGTAACTCACTGTGATATCTTGTCCTTACTCTCCCATGTCTTCACACACACTCTGTCTTTTTGCTACAACTTTTCCCGCCATTTTTACTATCTGCTCACGGGAGTGCTAATCTGCATGTGCCAGTTTTGTAACATTTTTTTTCAGTACGTATGAATGTTTCTTTATCAGAGAAACAGTCCGTATTATACTCAGTGCTATTCACAGTCACCTCTTTTGGTTACCTTGATTTATTGTACATGTTAAGACCTTCTTTGTGGTAGGTGGAGGCGCTCACCATCCACTCACTCAATGTATTGTTGCTCTTGGGTGTCTGCCCTTTCCTCTCCTCCCTCTATTCCTTCCTTCCTCCTGTGTCTTATACTTCATTCTTTCCTCATCCTTCTACCTACAGGTGACTTTACACTCCCTTTTTTGTCTTTCTTTCCTTCATTGTTTCTTCTTTCTTCTGCCTATGGGTGACACTGCATTGAGTGACAAGCCTAATGGTTTCCTGTACACCAGGAAACCATTTAATACTCTGGGTGGTAACCATTTATCCAAATAATGGTATCTGGTGGTTTAATGGGTAATTACAGCGCTCCAATTGGATTGAGCTGGTGAAGGTTTGTATCCAAGGGGTGGCTTGGGTTATTGCTCATGTAATGTCACACAGGGATGCATGAGACTGGTCACTCTCATCTTAAATGTCAGGACCAAATTGCCTAGCCCCGGGCTTCTGCACTCCTCATTGGGCAACGTAGGATTGGATGATGGACAGATGTTAAGACCTTTGTGTATGATCAGTGATATAAATTACAATTATGTTTTTAGCATAATACAGTAGCTACGTTGATCCATACAAAGTACAGTAAACACTCAGTTATTCATTGTAATTCAGCCAAGCCCAATGCCGAATGAAACGAAACGCTGGATATTGCATAGTACCTCCTAGTTTGCTCAACATTCGGCATCGAGTCGGTATTGTGTTATTATCCGTCTCAACCCTCTATCCTAAAAGCTTTTCCATGGGTAAAAGATGAAAACTAAGCATAAAATACAATAAAATAATAATACAGTACAGTAATACAGTGCCGGTTGGCTACCGCTTATGAGCTGGTTGATACACCCCAGTGTTGGCTATTGAATAGAACTGTTGGCGACATGCCGTTTCGGAATCGGATGTTGCATGATTTCGCTGGATATTGCATTTAATAGAGCCAAGCCAGGAGTGCAGGATATCGCATTGGGCTGGATATTGCAGCAATAGATAATTGAGAGTTTACTGCACAGTACTTGAAATTTGCCAGTTATAGGTTAGTGAACAATTGTGCTGTATTTTATTATTATTAATTGTGTTTATAGTAGGTGGGGGCGCTCACCATCCACTCACTGTATTTAGTGCTGCTTTCAGGTGATTGCCCTTTCCTCTCTTCCTTCCTTCTGTCCTGTTCTACCTTTATTTGCTTCACTCTTCTTCCTTCTGCCTATGGGTGACTTTACACTGAAGGACAAGCCAAATGGTTTTGTGTACACAAGGAAACCATTTACTATGCCGGGTGGTAACCATATAACCATGTTATGGCACCTGGTGGTTTGGTGGGTAATTAAGGCACTCCATCGGATTGAGCCGATGCAGGTTTCTGTCCAAGGAATGATTGGGTTTATGGCTCACGTATTACCACTCCTGAGTGAGTCTGGTCACTCTCATCTTAAATGTCAGGACAAACTTGCCTAGCCCTGGGCTTCTATGCACCTCATTGGGCAACACAGGATCAGATGATGGATGGATTATTATTATTATTATCATGGGGCAATGTAGGATTGGATGATGGATGGATGGATTATTATTATGAAAGACTAACTAAGAGAGTGTATGTAGGTGAGGTGGAGGGAGGAGTAGACCGAGGATGAGGTGGAGGGATGGAGTTAAAAGGTATATGAGGGAGGGGGGGGGGAGTTGGGGAGAGGGTAGTCAAATGGTGGGTGACAGAGTGACTTGGAGGTGTTTTGTCTGCTGCCACCCTTTGCAGGATTAGGGCGTCGGGCTATAGATAGATAAATAGATTATTATTACTGTATTATTATTATTATTACAGTACCATTATTATGACTTTATACTTTCATGGTACAGTAATTATTAATTTCCATTTTGTCATTAACATGACAGAATGCTGTGGAAAGAGTGGAGTGAAATGTTTGTAGGAAATAATCCAGGAAGCCTTAATGAATGGTGTTGTACCAGTGGAGTCGGGGAAGGTTCCAGGTGTATCAAGAAAGTTGCCGGTGTATTTTTTTTACATAAGCAAAAGTGAATGAAGTGGATGCAAAAATAAATGTGGAATAAGGCTGAGTTTTGTAGGAAAGATGTATGTTGCAGTACAGTACTGTACCATATGCGTACCTTTGTTGCTTGATACAGAATAACCACTGTAATTATCCATCCATCCATCATCCAATCCTACATTTGCCCCATGAGGAGTGTAGAAGCCCAGGGCTAGGCAGTTGGTCCTGACATTTAAGATGAGAGTGACCAGCCTCACTCATCCCTGTGTGGCATTACGTGAGCAATAAACCCCAATCATCCCTTGGATATAAACCTTCACCGGTTCAATCCGACTGGAGCACAATAATTACCCACTAAACCACCAGGCGCCAAAATTTGGTTATATGGTTACCACCCAGCGTAGTAAATGGTTTCCTGGTGTACAGGAAACCATTTGGCTTGTCACTCAGTGTAGAGTCACCCACAGGCAGAAGGGAGAGGAAAGAATGAAGGAATGAAAGACAGAAGAGGGAGTGTTAAGTCACCCGTAGGCAGAAGGAAGAGAAAAGAATGAAGGAAAAAAAGACAGAAGAAGATGGAAGGAAAGAAGGATGGAGGAGAGGACAGGGCAGACACCCGAGAGCAGCACTACATTGAGTGAGTGGATAATGGTAAATATCAATACACAGAACACTTAGATGGCTTAGAAACTTGTATAAAGGAGTTCATGCATCTTTGGTGCTGAGAGCTGAGGGGTTTGGTCTTTGATTATTGAAGCAGTCTATCATGGACAATAGATAATTTTATTCTTACCATTACTATGTATAGTTGTGAGTAAAAGATTGAAGAAAAGCATAAGACAGTATGGATCAGTTGGGTCAAGGATTGTGTGGGTAAAGTTTAAAGTTGGAATACAAATGTGGGCGATTGTGTGTGTGTGTATGCGCCAACACAAGATCGTGCTAGTAGAGTGAGAGAAGAGTTCTGGACAAATGTGGAAGTGTGCATGGAAAAGTTTGGAAGGAATGAGAGAGTGTTTTTGATCGGTGATATGAATGGTAAAATAGGGAATGTGAAGGTGGATGGAATAGTTGGTGAGTGGGGTGTGCCTGCTGAGATAGATGAGAATGGCAGTGCATTAGTGGACATTTGTGCTGGGAGGGGGTTGGTGATAGCCAATACCCTCTTCAGGCATAAAATGATCCACAGGTATACATGGCGAGTGATGAGAAGGGTGGGTGGTGAACTGAATGAAAGGAAGGCAGTGATTGATTATGTGTGTGTGGATGAAAGGATGCTAAGATGTGTAATGGATGCAATAGCTTATAGAGGCTGAGGGAGTGGACTTTCTGACCGCTACTTGGTGGTGGCCAGAATTAGGATTCAAGTAAGATGGAGGAATAAAAGAAGGGAAAGACGAGAAGAAGGAGTAGTTGCAAGGAGAGTGGAAAGGTTACAAGAGGATGAGAAAAAGGCAGAGTAAGAGAGAAGTGGAGGAACGATTGGGCAAATATGAATTGGAGCAGATGGGAGACATGGAAGGTGTGTGCAGGATATTTATGGAAGAAATATGTTCGGCATGTGATGTGGTGTCTGGGAGGAAGAGAAGACGGAAGGGGGTGCAAGGAACAGCATGGTGGACTGAAGAGGTGAGACAGGCTGTGGCACAAAAGAAGAAAGCATACGATGAATGGATGAGAAATAGGGGCGTGGAAGAAGTTGAGAGGCGGAAGAGAGAGTTATATGTAGAAAGAAAGAGAGAGGTGAAAAGATTAGTAAGAGAGAGTAAGAAGAGAGTGGATGAGGAATTTGGAAGGAATTTGAGTGCAAAGTGGAGGGACTGTAAGAAAATGTTCTGGAAAGAGGTGAAGAGAGTAAGACAGGGTGGAAGTGAAGTTAGCAGGAGAGTGAAAGATAAAAATGGTGGATTACTAGTGGAGAAGGGAGAAAAAGTGAGCAGATGGAGAGAACACTTTAAGGAATTGTTGAACATAGAGCATGGAAGTAATGCGAGTATAAGTGGCTGGGGAATGGCTGGGAGAAGGAGGGAGGTGAGAAGGCAGGAAGAAATCAGTAGGATAGAAGTTGTGGAAGCAATGAAGAAAGTTAAATTGGGGAAAGCCCCAGGAATTGATGGAGTGTGTGGTGAAATGCTGAAGCATGGGGGAGAGATAGTAGTAGAATGGATGTAGAAGATGTGCAGATTGGCTTGGGAGGAAGGTAGAGTCCCGGAGGATTGAAAGTCAGGTATAATTATTCCCTTGTACAAAGGAAAAGGGGAAAAAGAAGTGTGTGGTAATCATAGGGGCATTTGTTTTCTTAGTATAATAGGGAAAGTGTATGGTAGGATACTTATTGACAGAGTTAGAGAAAGAACAGAGGAATTAGTTGGAGAAGAACAGGGAGGCTTTAGGAAGGGAAGAGGTTGTGTAGATCAGATATTCATTCTTAGATCTTTAGTGGGAAAGTTTCTAGAGAAGGGAAAAAGTTGTATGCGGCTTTCATGGATTTGGAGAAAGCATATGACAGGGTGGATAGACAAGGATTGTGGAAGGTGTTAAGAATATATGGAGTAGATGGGAAGTTGTTGAATGCCGTGAAGAGTATGTACGATGGTGCTAAGGCTGCAGTGCGTGTGGCTGGTGAACTAAGTGAATTTTTCTCTTTGAAAGTTCGGTTGAAACAGGGATGTGTCATGTCTCCATGGTTGTTCAATCTGTACATGGATGGGGTAATAAAAGAGGTACAAGGTAGGGTAGTGGATGTTGGAGTGGCACTGGTGAGAGAGGATAGTGTTTGGAAACTCCCTGTACTGTTGTTTGCAGATGATAGTGTTGTTGAGTGAAGATGAAGGGGAGCTGAAAGGCTTGGTGGATGAGTTTGGGAGAGTGTGTAAGAAACGGAATCTAAGGGTGAATGTAGGGAAGAGTAAAGTGATGGTCTTTGAGAGAGGTGAAGTCAGTGAATGTACAGCAAGGTTGGATGGTGAGGATTTGGAAAATGTGAGTACGTTTAAGTACTTGGGTAGTGTGATGAGTAAGGATGGAGGTTTGGAGGGTGAAGTGCTTGAAAGGGTACAGCAGGGAAGAAAGGTTTCAACTGCATTGAAAGCAGTGATAAGAAACAGGGAAGTGAGCATGGAAGTGAAAAAGTTAGTACATGACAGTATTGTGATACCAACTCTAACGTATGGAAGTGAAGCTTGGACGTTGCTGGAAGGACACAAGTGAAGAGTGAGAGCAGTGGAAATGAGTTATTTAAGAGGAGCCTGTGGAGTCACATGGAGAGACAGGCTGACGAATGAGGATATAAAGGAGCGTTGTGGTGTGGATGTGATAGGAAGTGTTATGAGGAACACACTGAGGTGGTTTGGCCATGTGGAGAGGATGGAGGGTGAAAGACTGACGAAGAGAGTGTATGTGAGTGAGGTGGAGGGGGGAAGAGGGAGGGGGAGGCTGAGGATGAGATGAAGGGATGGGGTGGAGAGGTATTTGAGAGAGGGGGGTGTGAGTTGGGAGCAGGGCAGTGAAATGGCGGGGGACAGGATGATGTGGAGGCGATTTGTTTGTGGCCACCCCAAACGGGATTGAGGCATCTGGCAGTAGATAGATAGATAGACCATTACTATAATTTTACCTTTGTGAGTAAGAGGGTTAGAGTAAGTATCAGTACTATAAGTGCACCAGCTAGGAGATCTTACATCTTATACCGTACAAAGAGGTGCCCACTCACTTTGAATGTTATGTATTTGTCTATGGTACTTTAGCTGGTGCTCTCAGCTTATCAAACCTTATATATAAACACAGGAGTCATACACATTTTTGAATAGTAAATAGTTTTAGTAGTAGAAAACTGGGATATCCTAAGTGAGGAGTGTGTGAAGAATTATGAAGGAAAAGTAGTGATGGACAGTTTGGATACTGTATTAAAGACACCTGGAGAGAGCATTATCACCAGTTGCTGAATGAAGTACTGGAACAGGGATGGTTTAGAGTAGAAGATCCAGTCTTTGGCCCTTAGCCTTTAATCGATGCTGCTCCTGTGAGGAGGGCAATAAGGATGCAGTTTAGGGAAGGTGGTGGGTGTGTCTGGGTTTTCTGCTGAAAAATTGAAGGCCTCAGGAGATGTAGGAGTGAGTTTAGTTATTGATTTAATAAATTTAGTTATATGAGTGTGTTGTCCTTGATTACTGGCTGAAGATTGTGACTGTAAATGTGTATGAGGAGAAGGGTTATACCTTGGAATGAGGAAATTTTAGAGGCAGAAAACTTTTGAACCAGGTATTGAAGATAATGGAGAGAGTCCTAGAAGGGATGATAAGGGAAAAATGCATATTGATGAGATTCAGTTTGGGTTCATGCCAGGCAGTGGGACCACTGATACCTAATTTATTGTCTGACAACTCCAAGAGAAATAGGCTGTGTAGGAAAGAAAAGGGAACTGTGCTTTATGTTTGTTGATTTGGAGAAGGCCTTTGACAGAGTCGCTAGGGAGGTTGTGCAGTGAGCAATTAGAAAGCATGGGATCAAGGAGTGGCTGATTAGAGTGGTTATGGATTTTTATGTGAGTGCTAACACCCAGGTGAGAGTGTATGGAGATTTGAGTGATGAGTTTTCTGTAAATGTTGGCATGGATTATGGGGTACACTTGAGCCCCATGTTGTTTATCATTGTGCTTGAAGCCCACTCACGTGACCTCAGAAATGGAATTCCTTGGGAGATGTTGTATGCTGATGACTTGGTTTTGAGATTAAAAGGAAGTTGAGGGAAAATTTAGAAAAAGGAGAGACGGAATGGGGCATAAGGATTAGAGAGAAAATACGGAAGGAAACAAAAGTGATGATGACCAGGGGTGGCGGCAGTATGTCAGAGCAGCGGGAGTGTGGCCATGTGCACTTTGGCACAAGGGTGTGGGAAGTAACCCCATCTTGTGTAGTGTCTGTGATAAGTGGGTGCATAAGAGATGTAGTAGTATTAGAGGTAGGTTGGAAAATAATGTCAATTTTGTGTGTATGGTGTCAGGGAGAGCATGTAGAATTTGAGAAACATGAAAGGATTGATCTTGCTGAAAGGTCTGTAGAGAGTGTGGAGGAGCTTTTGTTAGTTGGGGGACATGTTATGTGCTGGAGATGGGGCTGGAGCTAGCTTTGTGGCTAGAGTGAGGACTGGTTGGAAGAAGTTCAGGGAGCTGTTGCCTCTCCCGTCACTGAGAGGGCTCTCTCCGTTCTGAGGGATCCATGTATGTGGCCTGTGTTAAGGTACCGTCACACCGGGACAAAAGTGGCTAACATGTGAGCCAGTTTTCTGAGCTGCTAGCCAAACTGACCCACAGTGAGCGAGATTTCACTTGTGAGGCGAAATGGATAACAATTTTTGCTCACAGCTTGTTGGTGGGATTAGAACCTAAATGAACCTATAGTAATTTTGTAACTGGTGAGAAAATATTTTGTTATTCACAGAAGGAAACTGTAACTAAAATTAAGTTTTTTTTTTTTTTTTTTTTTTTTTTTTTTTGATGCGAGGAAGAAGGGAACCAAAGGCCATGAGCCCGCAGTAACAGTTCCCTCCAAGAGAAAAACAAAATACAATAGAGAGCCAAATTCAAGATCCGATCATTTTGAGATGCCTGGACACACTACGTTTGAAAGACTGGAGATCATAGGCAGAAGGAAATACAGACAGAGGGAGACAGTTCCAGAGCTGACCTGTTGCATAAATGAAAGACTGGGAGTAACGGTTAACTCTTGCATTAGAGAGTTGGACAGAAAAGGGATGAGAGTTTGCTGCCAGACGGTGCTACGCGCCCGTCAGAGGTGGAGGAATGCAAGCAGACAGTTCAGAGGAGCAGTGACCATTAAAGTAGCGATAGAAAAGAGATAAAGATGCAACAGTGCGAAGAGACAGAGGTTGAAGGGAGTCAGTAAGAGGAGGAGAGTTAATGAGACGAAAAGCCTTTGACTCCACCCTATTGAGAAGAGCTGTATGTGGGGGAGCCTCCCCACACATGAGAGTTGTACTCACACAGGGGGATAAAACCCCTGTATAGAGTCAACAATTGTGCAGGGGTAAAGAAAGAGCGGAGTCGGCTTAGCACACCCAATCTCTTGGAAGCAGATTTTACAAGAGATGTAATATGATCTTTCCAAGACAAGTCCCGAGTAAATGAAACCCCAAGCATGTTCAAGGATGATGCAGGATTAATCTGAATATTATTAAACATTAGTGGGTATACCTGTGGAAGATTTTGTCGGGTTGATAGGTGTAAGAACTGAGTCTTAGATGCATTAAAGACAACCATATTATTTTTACCCCAGTCAGAGATATGAGCCAAGTCAGACATTAGGTGTGCCATAGCCTCATCCCTTGTTTCTGAAGCAACTGCTGAGATGGGCGTTATGGGAACCGAATGGAAAGATGAAGGGTGGAGTCATCAGCGTATGAGTGGATAGGGTTAGATGTACAGCTTAGAAGATCATTGATGAATAAAAGGAAGAGAGTTGGTGATAGGACAGAGCCCTGAGGAACACCACTGTTGATAGATCTAGGAGAAGAACGATGGCCGCCTACGACAGCAGCTATAGAACGACCAGAAAGGAAGCTAGCGATGAAGGCACAGATAGAAGTATAGAAACCGTAGGAGGGCAGTTTGGAAATTAAAGATTTATGCCAGACTCGATCGAAAGCCTTTTGAGATGTCAAGTGCATGGCAAAGCTTTCGCCAAAGTCCCGAAAGGAGGATGACCAGGAGTCTGAAAGGTAGGAGAAGATCGCCAGTGGAGCTGGCCCCTGACGGAACCCATACTGACGATCGGAAAGAAGGTTGTGATAGGAAAGATGCTCTTAAAATTTTTTTATTAAGAATTGACTCGAAACTTTTGAAATACAGGACGTTAAAGCAATTGGACGATAGTTGGAGGGTTGGGAGTGGTCACCCTTCTTTGGGACTGGCTGAATGAGAGCAAACTTCCAGCAAGAAGGAAAGGTACAAGTTGACAGACAAAGGCGAAATAGTTTGCCTAGGCAGGGTGTAAGCACAGAAGCACAGCTTTTTGAGAACAACAGGAGGGACTCCATCAGGCCCATATGCCTTGTTAGTACTGGGAGGCCAGTAATGGCAGAAAATACATCAACTGAAGAAATTTTAATGTCAGCCATGAGGAAGTCAGAGGGGGGAAGTGATGGAGGAACAGCACCGAATCGTCTAAGGTGGAATTGGAGGAGAAAGTCTGTGCGAAGAGATCTGCTTTATCAGTAGAAGAAATAGCTACAGAACCATCAGAGTAGAAAAGAGGAGGGAAGGATGATGAGGTAAAGTTGTTAGAAAGATTTTTGGCAAGGTGCCAGAAGGAGCGAGAAGAATTCGAGTTGGAGAGTTGAGAGCATTTAGTATGGATGAAATTATTTTTAGTAGAGCGAAGAACAGACTTAGCACGATTCCGGGCAGAAACGTAAAGATGATGTGATTCAGGGGTGGGTTGGCTCCGGTACCTTTTGTAGGCCTTCTCCTTGTTGCGGACAGCATTAGAACAAGCGTGATTAAACCAAGGCTTTCTTGCGTTAGTCAAAGGATATGAGAAAGGAATGTATGCTTCCATGCCCGAGAGAATAACCTCCGTAATGCGCAAGGCATACTCAGATGGCTCACGGCCATGGAAGCAATAATCATTCCAGGGAAAAATTTATTCAAATTTTTTTTTTCTTGTTACTAAGTCTCTGGTGACCAGCCACGGAGGCTGTCTGCTTTGTTTCCAAACAACGAGTGGATCTCAGATTGTGACCAGTACGGTATTTGATATGGATCCTGTGGCAGGGAAAACTCTGGGAGACTGCTTTTTGGCTCTGGAGTTGCTAAAGTACATGAGGCAGTTGCAGAAACTGAGGAAAAGGGAGTGAGTGCTCCATGGTGGTTTGTTTACAAACGATCACAAGGCGCCAAGGCAGACTACACTGTTAGCCGTTTCAGCTTGCAAAAACACGCAAGTGTGATGGGCACGCAACTCTGCTAGCCACGTTGCTTCACAAAAGCTGCTTGCATGTTAGCCACTTTTAGTTGTTTGTTATGCAGCCTTTAGGAGTGCAATGCTCTATGGTGGGCAGTGAAGGAAGGGGATATTCGCAGGCTCAAACATACAGAAATGATATTGATTAGGTGGATGTGCAGTGCGTCCCTGAATGTGAGACCTGGGGGTCTGGGTTTATGATGGTAGAGTTGAGGACTGGAGTGTATTGGTGTTGTGATGAGGAGAGGTAGATTGAGATGGTTTGGGCATGGGAAGAGTATGGGGGATGATAGTTGGGTGCAGAAAGAGAGAAGTGTTAATGTTAAGGGTAGGGTTGCAAGAGGTAGACCAACAAAGACCTGGGACGAGGTCATTGAGTGTGACCTCAGGGATAAAGGACTGAGTAGGGAAGCTGCCAGAAATCAAGCAGCATGGAAAGCCGCCATTAGGTGACCAAGGCCGACGCATGCAAGCATGTTGGAGCCCTCAAAAATGAACAAATGTGTATATATATACAGTAATCCCTCCTCTATCCGGGCGCCCACTTTCCGGACATCCCCACTAACCGGACATAATCGTCCTGGGATCCAGTATTCCCAAAATGGTCCGAAAACCACAAAAAATGGGGGGGGGGGGATTTTTTCCCGCCAGTAATTTGAACTTGGCGCGCAGGGCGCCGGACAGCTTTGTTGTGGCGCGTCATTCCCCTGATGTCCGCTAGAGCGTCCCTGCATCCTCCCCACTTTCCGCCTGTCTCTTGTCGCGAGTGAACGCTCGTTGTCATGGCTGCCCACGTGCTTGTTTTTGTGGTGGTGCCTTACCTGCTGCAGGCACTCCTGCTGCTCTCGTGCCTCTCCTTCGTGTGTGTGATGATGGCCCCGCTGCCTGAGAAGAGGAAGAGAGTGGTATTGACTCTGGAGAAGAAGCGGGAGATATTGGAGAAAGTAGATGCGGGATGGTCTTCTTCACGCATCCTCCGTGAGTTTAACCTGGCCCGATCTACTTTGTTTGATATTAAGAGATCCCGAGACAAACTAATGGAGTACACGGCTGACTTCTCGTTGAAAAGTAAACGCAACGTGGAGAGGAAGGTGATGTTTACTCCCAAGTTTGCTGAAGTCGACCACTCCACGTTGATTTGGTATTGACAGCAATGTGCTGCTGGTGTGATGGTATGTGGTACGGAGCTGAAGGCTGCTGCTGAGAAGTTCGCAAGGCTTCACGACGCCCTAGACTTCAAGGCATCCGAGGGTTGGCTCTTTGCGTTTAAGTTATGGCATGGCCTTACCAACTGTAAGTCTCACGGCAAAGCTTTGGACGCTAACAAGGATGGAGTAGAGGAGTTTCGTCACAAGATGAAGGGCTTGATCGACAGGGAGGGCCTCACTTTCGGTTAAGTCTACAACGCTGATGAAACTGGTGTACTGTATTCTATCGCTCTTTGCCAACGAACACTCTAGCCAAGGAGACAGAGAAGCTTGTACCTGGCCGCAAGCTCTCCAAGCAACGGCTATCTGCTTTGTGTTGTGCCAATGCTAACGGCATGCACCGGCTTAAGCCCGTTATTGTTGGCCATGCAAAGCCGCCTCGGTGTCTTCGTGGGGTGATGGATATCCTTCCTGTCGTCTGGTACCATTCTTTGAAGGCATGGTTCACAGCCCAGATCTTCAAAGACTGGTTCCACTGCCATTTCATCAAGGAGGTCATACATTACCAGACGGAGAAACTGGGAATCCCACGCGACCAGGTAAAGGCCCTCCTTCTCCTCGACAATGCACCTGCCCATCCGTGCGACAAGGACTTGGTGGCTGAGAATGGCCGCATTAGGTGCATGTTTCTGCCACCTAATACTATTGCTCTCATCCAACCAATGGACCAAGGAGTGATCGTGGCAACGAAGCGCCTATACGGATGGAAGTTCCTGGACGAGGTGATGGTTGTTCTCGAGGACGAGGACGAGTGCAGGGAGGGACGGGACACGCAAGGCCAGTGGACTTTGGGAAACCTTCGCCGCTACAACATCAAGTCTGCCATTTACAACTGGGCCAGTGCATGGAAGGAAATCCCTGTCAAGGCTCTAGAAAATGGTTGGTGTCGTCTGCTTCTCAGAACGGATGCGGAGTACGATTTCCTAGGTTTCGACGTGGATAACTTCCATGCACGTCTACTTGTGCACGGCGATGATTTTGATGTGAACGAAGTGCGTGAGTGGTTGGATGACGACGAGGGCGATTCTGGGTATCGGTCCCTGTCTGATATCGAGATCGCATCTTCAGTTGCAGGTGTCAGTACCCAGCTTGAAGATTCCGATGAGGACAGCGACAGTGATGCGGACTCCTCTCAGCATGACACAACTCCAGCCATCCCCAAGCTGAGTGCACTCCGGGAACATGTAGAGTTCGTTCTGGACTACCTGGAACACCCAGACTGCGACAGGGAGATGGGCCCCTTGGGATTTGTGGCGGAAGTGCGTGCTTTCAGGCAGTGCATCATAAATCGTCAGAATCGTCGTTCCTTGCGTCAATCAACGATTGACAGCTTTTTCAGGCCCGTGACCCCCGCTGTGCCCAACCCTGGCTCCACTCCATTGCCTCCCCAAGACAGACCCTCATGCTCCGAGCCACAGCCCAGCACATCAGCCACGGTGGAGTCATCGTTCGACGTGAGTTTACGTCTATCTTCAGAGTCGTCTGCAGTGGGTACGCCATCACCACGACCCAGCAACACACCCCTAGGTCACCTGCCAGCAATACTCTCAGACTCTGATAGTGATTAAACGGCAAGAACTTCTCCACTAGACCACATGGGAATTTAGTGTTGTGCAGTGAAAGAAAAACAGTGCATACAGGATTGTAAAAAAAGTAGAAATTTGAGTGAAAAGACAAAATTTTTGGACTAAATTTAACGTAAATACACTTGTGATTTGTTTTAAAATTAGTTTTATGAGTGGAAAGACTTAAAAGTGCAGAGTGCAACACTTATTAAGTTACAGTGGAGCATAAGTAAGACAAAGAGTGCGCAGTGTGAAGAGAATGGACCTCTGAGTGCGAATGACTAAGTTCAGTGCAAGACTTCATGAACAGTGTACTGCAAGTGCTTCAGGAAATCCTTCTTACTGTCAGAGTCTGAGAGGAGGCGGTTATTCATCGAGATGGCCATGGACTTGCTGTACGTAGGCAGAATGTTTCATACTGTACTCTACTGTATTTTCCATACTATACTTACCTCAAACACCTTATTTCACTCTTTTATGTCCCTTATTGGTGTGAATATGTTGTGCCTTAGGTGCTATGCATGTGCAGTAGGGAGATGTTTTTCTGAGTTAGGCTAGGTTAGAGTCCATAACTACCAGTCCAGGTGCCAGGGACTTGTAAGTACCCAGAATGTTTAATATTGTATGAACCTACCTCAAAAACCTCATTTTATGCTTCTTTTGCATTTATTTCAGTCTTTTATGTCCCTTATTGGTATGATTTGGGTCTTAAATAGGTGCTATGCATGTCCAGAGGGAGTTGTATAGGTGTTTTTCTGAGTTAGGGTCCATAAGTACAAGTCCAGGAGGCTGGTGCCCACTATCCGGACATGCCTATGGCTCTATTATGTCGGATAGTGGAGGGATTTCTGTATATATATACATACAGTATATATATATATATATACTACAGTGTTCAACAGAAGTATGTGGTACCCGGCGCCCCACCAACAAAAGAAACCTTTCAACTATGGAAAAAACATGTAAATAATGCATTATAATTACCTTTAATGTTTGGTAGGGTTTCCTTTGTGCCACGTCACAGACCTGAGATGTCGTGGAAGTGAAAGGGCCAGGTTCCTCAGGTGCTGGGGTGATACACTTGCCCAGGACTCACGAATGGCTGCTTCCAGCTTAGGGAGAGAGCTCACGTCCTTCCCTTGGAGATTCTTCTTTATGAGGTACCAGAGGTTTTCTAATGAGTTGAGGTCTGGGCTATTGCCTGGCTGGTCTTTTATGAAGGAGACCTCGCAGTCATGAAGCCAGTCGGTGACAGATTTGGCTTTATGAGCAGGTGCACCATCCTGCTGAAACACTCGTGCACCTGTGAGCTTGAATGACTCAGGTAAATGATCATAAAGCAGCTCAGGTAAACGTCCTGATTCGCTTTGCAATTCCTGGGAAGCACAACAAGCTTCCCCAACCCCTTACCAGAGAAACAACCCCATACCATTAGTGAATCAGGGTGTTTAACAGTGCTTTCCACGTAACGAGGGTCAAGTGGGTCACTTCCTCTGCACCAGTACACTCTCACTCCTCGATTACAGGTAACGCTAAACGTTGCCTCATCAGACCACAACACTGACAACCATTGCTCCTCACCCCAGTTAAGGTACTTGTTAGCAAAGGCAAGCCTACAAAGACACTGGTTACGTGTAAGAAGAGGTTTTCTCACAGGCCCGTGGCTTGTGTAACCAAGTTCATGGACTCTTCGAGAAACAGTGCGCACTGAAACCTCGCCAAACACGTCCGGGTTGCTCTCCTTAATTCTCCTTGTAGTCACACGAGGATTAGA
>NC_137018.1:39427413-39442780 GCF_032717465.1 Coenobita brevimanus
TCACGGGACCATCTGATGGTGGGATTGTATTCAGTGCTGCTACTTCTTCTCTACCAAGTTTGAATATGATTTGTAGATCACATTCTCCAGTGACCTTGACTGGGTACAATCGGGACAGGCACTGGTTTTAGGCTTAGGTTAGCTTCTTTTACAGCTGTTAGGCCATTTAGATTGGCTTTAAACTTTTTGGGGGACTCATTTGGGTGGGTTTAGGATTTGGTTGGGGGGAGAAACCCAAGGCTCAAAAACACATTGCCATACATAAGTTGCCTATGGCACGGACTTCCATGCCATGGTTTTCTATGACACGGGAAGGTGCCAGAACCCCCCCAAAAAATGAACCACATGCATAAAATACCTATGGCGCGGTGGCACGGCAAGGTTTGAAACACCCAGGCAAATTCCCCAGGCAGTTGGTAGTTCCCCTGTTTGTAAACAAAGAAGATGGCGACCACTTCAGCTCCATACTACAAGTGCTCCAACTGTGGACTTTTTCCTCTCTTATGAGGAGGTTAAACTTCACCAAATTCATTGTGTTAAGTAATGAAACAGTGAAGATTCTTTGGGTATTGTGATTAGTAGGTTTGTTGGTAAAACCACTATGAACGGATTTGTGACGAAGCACCAAGCTCTGCACTAAGATGAAATATAATGTCTCCTATCATCATCATCACGTACTGTATACTGTATAAGAATGATTATTAATGTGTTAAATGTGAGTTTTGTTGACACTTGAGCATACGTACCTCATCACATAAACTTCTTCAATCAGTGCTGGACCAGGGAGTCTCTGCCATCTTTAATGTTTTGGTCAGTAAGCTGATCATTCTTATACAGTATACAGTACGTGATGATGATGTTGGGAGACATTATACTTCATCTTAGCTCAGAGATAAGTGGTTTGTCACTAACCAGTTTATACCAGTTTTACAAACGATTGTATTATGCCCAAGTAGACACAAGTCCGATCACCCTTCCTTTTTTTTGTGCCTGTTATTACGTGTAATACATGGATTGACTGATTGCTTGATTGTGTGCCTGTATAAAGTGGGGGCAAATGGGGAAAAGTGGGGTGAGAAGGGGGACTTTGGGTGAACGTCCAGAATCAAATTCCATTTTTCCCATAAGTTTAGTTATTTCCATGACACGGTTTTCTATGGCGCTGGATTGTTCCAGAACCAATTACATGTGTCTTAGGCGACTTGACTGTACTTTGCATGTGAAATCTACCCTGCGATGCGATACCCCGCCTAGCGATGGGTTTTTACCTGACCAATTACATTGTTAAACATGGGTTTGCCTGTATATATCATCATCATCATCAGCCATTATAAGTCCACTGCTGAACAAAGGCCTCCCCCAACCTTCTCTACGAGTTCCTTGGCTGAGCCAATCTTTGCCACGTTTTCCCTGCAAATTTCTCTATCTCATCTCTCCACCTCCTGTCTGGCCTTTTTCTGCTACGCTTACCATCTCTTGGTGTCCAGTCAGTCAACCTCTTGCTCCATCGATTATCCCTTGTTCTTGCTACATGGCCTGCCCACCTCCATTTTTTGTTCTTTTATAACTTCTATAATATCTTTGACTTTAGTCTGCTCTCTCACTCAAGTTGATCTTTTCCTGACTCTTAAAGATATTCCCAGCATTGACCTTTCCAGTGCTCTCTGAGAACGAATTAATTTATTTTCCATCGATTTTGTCAGTTTCCAAGTCTCACAACCATATGTTATAGCTGGAATTATACATTCGTTGTATACTTTTCGTTTCATACAAACTGGTAAGCAACTTTTCATGTCTTTGTTTACCGAAAGCTTTCCATCCAATTGTAATGCGTCTTTTTATTTCGCTGTCATTATCTTTCGTTAATTTTAGTATTTGTCCCAGGTAATTGTACTCCTCAACTTCTTCAAGAATTTCTCCACTTATTCTTATGATGCTCTTTGGTGTTTGAGGATTAAACACTACTTTAGTTTTACTTCGGTTCATCTTTAGCCCTACTTTGAGACTTTCTCTGTTCAGGTCATTTAACATTTCTTGCAACGTCTCTGCTTTTTCTGAGATTAGGACAATGTCATCTGCAAATCTTAAATGGTTTAGCTTTTCTCCATCTATGTTTACTCCTTTGTTTTCCCAGTCTACCTTTCTGAAAATACTTTCTAGGCATGCTGCAAATAACTTTGGTGAGATTGTATCTCCCTGATGCACACCCTTCTCAATCTTAATTTTTTCTGAGTCCTTATGTAATTTAACTGTAGCAGTTCCCTCT
Organism: Coenobita brevimanus; assembly: GCF_032717465.1. NCBI lineage: Eukaryota > Metazoa > Arthropoda > Malacostraca > Decapoda > Coenobitidae > Coenobita > Coenobita brevimanus. The sequence goes on from NC_137018.1 coordinate 39,429,680, forward strand.
TTATATATGTTTTCGAGCAGTTTTACAGTGTTCTCATTCACTCCTTGTTTTCGCAGTGAATTAATAATTGTTATGTGCTCCACTGAGTTGAAAGCCTTTTCGTAATCAACAAAACCTAAGCACAATGGTTTATTATATTCTGTAGTTTTCTCAGTTAGCTGATTCATTGTGTGCAGATGATCAGTGGTCGAATACCCGCATCGGAATCCTGCCGGTTCACGAGGTTGGTTTTCCTCCAAATTTGTAGCTATTCTGTTTGTAAGGACTTTAGTGAAAAGTTTGTAAATGACTGATAGCAAGCTAATGGGTCGATAGTTACTAAGGTCTTTTGAGTCGCCTTTTTTATAAAGTAGAATAACAATTGCATTACACCATGTTTTGGGAATTTTCTTCTGTTTTATACATTGGGTAAATAAGTGAGCAAGCCTATTTTGTACTTCTGCTCTTGCATCCAACAGTAAATCTGCTACCATTCCATCTTCTCCCGGAGCCTTCCCTCTTTTCATATTTTTAAGAGAAATATTTACTTCGTCTGGTGTTATCTCAAGTATTTCACTTGTGTCAACAGAAAAGTTAGCTATTGGTACTACAATCTTTGATGCATACAGTTCTTTGTAAAATTCTTCAACTCGCTTCAGCATCATATCTCTGCATTTAATGGCTTCACCGTTTTTGTCTTTTAGTGATGTAATTTGTTGCTTTCCAAGTGCCATTTTATTTTGGACGTGTTTAAGACTTTTTCCTTTTTTGATGGTTTCTATGATATGATCCATGTTTCTTTTTCTTTTTTCTTTGTCTTTTGTTGATAAGCTTATTTAATTCCGCTCGTTCTGTTTCATCTTTCTTTGTTTTTACTTCCATTATCTTTCTTTTTTTCATAAGCTCAAGTGTCTTCTCTGAATACTTCCCGGCTTTGGTTGTATTAGGTTTTCCTACTACCTTCGCTGATTCTTTTAGGACTTTTGTTAGTCTGTCATTCAACTCATCAATGTCACATTCAGCATAACTGAGAGCCTGAAATCTGTTCCTTATTTCCAATTGAAAAGCTGCTTTGTTTTCGCTGACTTTTATTGGGCATATCTTTTTGTCTTTAATCATCTTTCTTTCTATTTTGAAATTGAATCTTGCTGTGCAACCCACCATTCTATGGTCACTTCCAATATTTACTTTGTTGATAACTGTGACGTTTGTGATTGTGTTATTCTTATTTGCTATAATGAAGTCGATTTCATTCTTTGTTTCTCCATTTGGGCTTCTCCAGGTCCACTTTCTCCCCGTATATATATATATATATATATGCATATGCTGGTAGGTGGTGGTGACCATCATCCACTCACTTGATGTAGTGCTGCCTACTTCTTCCTTAGCCTTTATCATTCTTTTTCTGTGCCTGCCCTCCTCTCTTCCTATTTCTCCCATCTTTCCTGTCACTTCTTATTGCTTTTCTTTCCTTTACAAGTAGCTTTACATTGAGTGACAAGCCAAGAAACCATTTATAACAGTGGGCAGTAACCATATAACCAAACCATACGTTCGTCCTACATGTCAACAGTTGGGTTGGTGGGGGGTTAGTGCCCCTCCCCGTAAAACAAATTACTCGAAGTCAAGTGGCCACCCCTTAACCCCTTCGTTACCGCATCCCCCCCCTCCCCCGCTCAGCTACCCCCCCTGCCAAACCGAATTTCCCCCAGGCGTGGCTCTTTCGTGGAGTAGTATTTATTTAATCATTATATCGTTTCTATTTGTTGTATATTACTTATTTTTGTATTGGTAAGTAGATATTGACCATGAGGTGTGTTTATGATATGTTAAAATAATGTTTCATTCATTCATTGCCAGACGCCATGTATCCCAAACGGGGTGGCCAAGGGCTTTGAGTTAATTGTTTTACAGGGAGGGGCACTAATCCTCCACCAACCCCACTTTATAATGTACATGACAATATTACATGTCTAACCAACTGATTTATTAAACATACAATATACAGATAAGTATAGTAGATAGAGATATAAATCAGTGATTAGGGAGGAGAATAATGTTTGTATTATTTACCTTGTCAGTATGAAGAAGATCCATGAAGAATGAGGTAGAAGACAGGCAGGTCAAGAGTAGGTGAGGGTGGGGTGATATGCTTCAAGGCCAAACTGATACCAGAATCAGTATCACTTTCCCCACTATTATAGCTCACTTCACCGTCATTCTCGGGCATGTACTCCACATCCGAGTCGCTCACAGTCATGTCAGATTGTGTTTCGTTATCGTCAGACACTTCTAAGTCACTATCCAAGTCAGATTCATTGCCATAGGACGCCATAGAACAGAAGTAAATCCAAAAGCACTGACACGTTCAGCTGCTTGAAAAACACTATGGGGTGCCCCACACACTTTCCCACGGTACCACCACTGTTGCTAAGCTAGCGACATTCCCTTACCAAGAAGCATTATCTAGCTATATTATATCACGTGTTATAGGGCATTATATATACCAAATTCAAAATATATAGGGTACAATGACCTACGCAACATATCTGAGTCATTTTCATAAAACTATGCCCCATGGCAGGGGCATATGGAAGGGGAGTGCGCCATCAGTGACAAAATTGCCATATGTCATCACACATGGGATCTCAAAGCACCCAAACCGAGGAAGAGGAAGCCCAATAGGCCGCTATAATGATCGTGAGTACCCTAGTACTCACGATCGTATTCGGTTCCACTGCCGACATTTCATTTTGAGTACGGGAGTACACATTTCGGAAATTCGGTAAAGAAGGGGTTAAGGGATTATGGCGTCTGGCAATAGATATATATATATATACAGTGGGGCACCAATTTTCGCGCCTAATTGGGTCCAAAAATAATGCGCGAAAGTGGAATTAGCGAAAGTTGGGGCATTGTCTTTATGGCAGAAAGGCTAATTGGTTCCCGGTTATCCTAAAGTAACATCAGATTTTCATTTTCACTTGCAATACAGTACATCAAATCACTATTGTACATTGCATTGTGAGATACAAACGATAAAAACTGTACAGTACACATTATATGAGGAGAAACATACCACAGAGACCAGGTTGAGGTGTTTAATGGATGTTGGGGGTAAGTATCCGAGGCGCGTGGTGGGCTTATTTAGCCACGCCAGACGTATTGGCGCCACCTCTTGCTGCCTCGCTACCACTCTCTCTCTCTCTGCCTCCTCAGATTTCACTGTTTTTTGCGCCCTTGTCCATGTGCTCAACTATCTTCCTTTTCATTTCATTATTATACTGCCGTTTCTTCACTCCAACACGATACTCTCTTTTAGCCTTGGCCTTTCCTCCCGACTTTGAATGTCCCGGCCACTTTTTATCACCACCACTGCCTCCCGGCCCTCCCCCCACACCACCAGGCTCTTCCCCCACACCACCAGGCCCTTTCCCCACACTACCAGGTATAGTAGAGGCCATTGAACCGTGAGAATCCAATACAATGGAGCTAGCACGCTCGTACACAATGGCGGGAATGGGTGGACAGAGTGTTGACATGATGTCATTCAAGACGGCGGTGGGTTGCGGGCGGGCAGTGCAGGAAATTCAAAGGTCAAAATATAGTCCCAAACCCAAAATTTGTGCGCGAAAATCGATTTTTTTCAAGCGAAAGTGGAAGTTAGGGAATATTTGGTGCATGCCGCGAAAGTGGATTCCGCGAATCCTGCTGTAGCGAAAGTTGGTGCACTACTGTATATATATATATATATATATATATATATACACATACATACATACATACATATACAGTAATCCCTCTACTTTGCGACGTAATAGAGCCAAAGGCATGTCCGGAAAGTGCTCCCATCCAGAAAGTGGGCCCCTGGCTCCTGAACTGGTACTCAAGGACCCTAACCCAGCCTAACTTTGAAAGCCACCTAAATAGCTCCCTACCAGACATGCAGACATGCATAGCACCTATTTAAACCTATTTAAGACCCTATTCACACCAATAATGGACATAATGCATGAAATAAATGAAATGGAACCAAAGAATGAGGAATTAGATGTGGCCATACCTCAGCCAGGATACTTACAGCATGTCTGTGGCAGCCTTCTCTAAGGCTTTGGCAGTGGCGAGAATGCTCTTGAAGCACGTACAGTAATCCAGTGTTGTGCTGCACTTAATTCTTTGCACTCTGAGTTATAATTTTTTAACACTGCAAATTGTTCTTAACTGCACCACGCGTGTTTCAACTGCCAATTTGCACTCTACAGTTAATCCATTGCACTCTAAATTCTAATTTCTTAACACTGCACAACACTGTAAATTCCCGTGTGGTCTACTGGCGAGGTATTGCAGTTTATTCACACAAAAAACAAGCATGTGTGGCCTCCATTGCGATAAGCATCTACTCGCGATCGAAGTTAGGCAGTAACTGTTGGACAGTGTTGGTGACAGGGAAACAGAGTTGCAAGATCGCAACGGCCCTATTACCAAACTCCTGAATTTTCATTACCAAATTTAACTTTTCATTACCAACTTCGTAAAGCTAGCATTTATTCTTCACTAATTATATATACAAGTGGAAATACATGTAATCACTCTCCTTGTAATTTAACAGCATGTTGATTATTTTCATGCTGTGTAGGCTAGCAGATTAATCAGAGAGAGCAGACAATCCTCCATCTCCATCCTGTGTATCCTCATACATGTGAAAAATCTGTTTGGTAATGCATTATTCCGATTCATTACCAAACGAATTTTTCATTACCAAATTGGCCCATATTTGGTAATGAAAAATACCAAATGGCAACCCTGACAGGGGAGGGGGAAAGGGGGAGGATGGAAGCAGTGAATGGGCCGTAGTGTAAACAGCTGTTTGGCACCGCTCAGCAATTTCAAATTATGGGTGGGAAAAAATTTGGATTTTGGGGGGATTTTTTTTTCTTTTTTTGGCCATTTTTGGGTTCCGACAGTCCGGGCCCATAATGTCCGGATAGTACGGGGATTACTGTATATATATATATATATATATATATATATATATATACACAGTGCATCCTTACACAATGCATACTCACACAGTGCAAATCACCTACATTGCGAGCTCAGCCCAGAAAATGCTTATTTTTATTGAATGTGAAATCTGCGAATCGAACTTCCCAACATGCGAATTGGCTGTATGATTCCAAGGCAAAATTGGACTTCCCTCCATTACTAAGCGTTTCGGGCTGGACATTGCGAGTCAGTCACATGAAGGCAGGTGGCTGGCAACAAGCCAGATTCAAAATGGCGGGCAGCTGGCAAGCTATCTGCATGCCATCTACCGACATTCCTGGGTAAACAGATACTTCTCCATATTGCTGCGAGAACATATGTTGTACCTCTCATTCTGTGGTCTGTGTTAGCATCATAGCAGTACCCACCTGTTCATCATGGTCTCAGCTCTCAACTTTGAAGGCATTATGGCACCTCCAGGAGACCTCAGCAGTGACAGTAGGAGTGACAACAGGGTGCTCCGCCCCGCGGGGCTAGAGTAGACGCCCTGAGCCTTGGATACCCACCCCCTCCCGTGTTAACAAGCCCAGAAGTCACTTAAATAAAGGTACATGGTGTTCTATTTGTTGTTTTACTTGTTGGTCCAAGTAGAGTAGGTTGGAAGGGGACCCAAAAACCAAGCCTGGGGTGGGCTGTCCACCATATACCATTTTTTCCATGTTCTTTCGTTCACACAATGCAAAATCGTAGGGTGCGAGGGTTTCTGTCGCCCATAAACTCGCATTGTGTGAGGGTGCTCTGTGTATATATACACAGGACATCCCCCAAGTATGCGCCTATGTGGGTGGCAGAGGACATCGTGTACTAGGAATTCGTGTACTGCGAATACATAAACTTACAGGAAAAATTACATATGGGCAGCACCCCCCTTCATGGGCAAACCTTGAGATGCCTTTCAGATCTAAGTATTGTACTATACAGGGAAACTGTCTAAGACATATTACCTAAGATAAAGTAAACCTACAAGATAATGGCTTTACTAGGTAAATCATTGGTGGTAGGTGGTGGTGACCATCATCCACTCACTTGATGTAGTGCTGCTTACTTCTTCCTAAGCCTTTATCATTCTTTTTTTGTACCTGCCCTCGTCTCTTCCTGTATCTCCCATCTTTCCTGTCACTTCTTATTCCTCTTCTTTCCTTTACAGGTGGCTTTACATTGAGTGACAAGCCAAATGGTTTCCTGTAAGCCAAGAAACCATTTATAACGTTAGGTGGTAAGCATATAACCAGCCCATATGTGTTCCCTATGTATCAGCAAGTGGGTTGGTGGAGGGTTAGTGCCCGTCCCCATAAAACCAATAACTCAAAGTCAAATGGCCACCCCTTATGGGATTATGGCATCTGGCACTAGATAGATAGATCTTTACCTGTTATCGCTTCTTGGGGGGGCAATGTTGGGTACTCGGGGTAACCCCAGATTTGGGGCACTCTTTGCTGTCTGTCTCACCTATAAGGAGTTCAGTTCACGTACTTTAAAAAAAAAAAAAAAAAAAAAAAAAAAAGTCCTCGTACAAGGGGGATCACGTACTCGGAACTCACGTACTGTGGGGATGTACTGTACATATATACAGTATATATATATATATATATATATATACAGTAACCTCTCAAATAACACGAGGGTTAGGTTCCTGGAGAGGTCGCGTTAGTTTAAAATGCGTTTTTTAAACATAATTTTCCCATAAGAAATAATGGTAATATTGGGGGTTACGTTCCTGGACTCTGGGAAAGTCTACCCATTTGGGGAGTTATGCTGCTCTAAACTTAAAAGCAACAATATTAATTTGAAGGAAAATCCACATATAAAACAAAAACTGTATATCTGGGGAGAAATAAACAACATTTGAGCCTTAGTTGGGCCGAAGCGTTGTTTACTTCTCCCCAAATACATACTGTTCGTTTTTTACGTGGATTCTCTTTCAGTTCTGCTTCATTCACGGCATTGTGAAAGTTCCTCAACATTATTAATGCATTAGTAGGTCATAAAAACACTACAGTAAAAGCAACATTTTCATTACAGTAAGTAGGTCACAAACAATAACAACACAGCCTCACTTCATCTATGCATCACTCATCGTCTGCTGCTGTCACTCCTTACCCCTCTACACCAACTTCCGCCTCTCCCCACCCTAAAAATATGTTGTCCCTCCTCGCTCTGCTGTCCTTCCTCTTCCTTTTCCTCTGACTCCCGTGCTACTGGTGGTGAAGATAACTCCCTTAAGTTTTCTGTCATCTTTATTAAGAACTGCTCCATCTTGGTCTTAGTGGTTTTCTTTTTTCTGTTCTGCAGCATCAAGTTGTAACAATTTAGATCTACCATCTCTTTCCTGGCCAAATTTTGTCCGAAAATGAGCCAAATTGCTCCGAATGGGGCCAAACTTCATTTTCGAATATTGTAGTTCGAATAAAACCTGTTTAAGCAACAGACAAATAAAAAATTTTATTTATGCATAAACTGCTACACAGTCTATCAGCTCGGGACTGTCCAAGGCGCGCACGGCTAATTTGAAACCATCACGTATGTGTAAAGTCGAGAAACCCTTGTTAGTTAAACATATCTGAAATATTTGCTCGTGTTAAAACAAAAACGCGTTTTTTAAACTCGTGTTAGTCGAGAAGTAACTGTGTATATGTATATATATATATATATACAGTGCTCGTCAGAAGTATGGAGCACCCTGCGTCTTTCCTGAGAAACAAACCTTTCAACATTGAAAAAACATATAAATAATGCATTTTATTTACCTTTAGTGCTTCGTAGGGTAGCCTTTACTTTTCTTCACGGACCTGAGACGTCTTGGAAGTGAAAGGGCGAGGCTCCTGAGGTGCTGGAGCGGTATTTTGTCCCAGGAGTCACGAATGGCGGCTTCCAGCTTAGCCAGAGAGCTCACGTCCTTCCCTTGGAGACTCTTCTTTACGAGGTACCAGAGGTTTTCAATCGGGTTGAGGTCTGTGCTATTTCCTGGCCAGTCTGTCATGAATGATACCTCGCAGTCACGAAGCCAATTGGTGACCGATTTGGCCTTGTGAGCAGGTGCACCGTCCTGCTGAAACACTCGTGCACATGTTAGCTCGAAGGAGTCTGGTAAATGATCACACAGAAGCTCCAGGTAAACATCCTGATTCACTCTGAGGTTCTTGGGAAGTACAACAAGCTTCCCCAAACCCTTCCCTGAGAAACAACCCCATACCATGAGTGAATCAGGATGTTTAACTGTGCTTTCTACATACTGTGTGTCAAGTGGGTCACTACCTTTGCGTGCTCCTCTGTTACAGGTAACACTAAACGTTGCCTCATCAGACCACAACACTGACAACCATTGCTCCTCACCCCAGTTTAGATATTTATTAGCAAAGGCAAGCCTACGAATTCTCTGGCTGCTAGAGAGAAGAGGCTTTTTCACAGGCCTGTGACTTGTGTAACCAAGCTCATGCACCCTACGAGACACTGTTCTCACTGACACCTCACCAAACACTTCTGGGTTGCTCTCCTTAATTTTCCTTGCACTCACACGAGGATTAAACTCCACTGCACGTTTTAAAACATTAACAGACCTTGGGGAAGTTTTCCTAGGCCTACCAGACCTCGGTTTCTTTGTGGGAACTTCACCACTGTTTTCCTCCCGAAACCGCGCACACCAACGACGCACTGTCGATCGTGCCACACCAACCAATTCACTAATTTCCTTTGTCTGGTGGCCTGCCTCCTTTAGAGCAATGATCTGGGATATGATTTCACTCGATAGTTCATGGGTAGGTGCCATAACAAAGTTTTAAAGGCCAAAACACTGCGGGACACTCGGTAAAAAATGGCGCAATTTGAGAGGGACACTCGGCGGAGTTCCTCTCTCTCAGGCAGCCCGTGGGCGACTGAGGCGGGAACCAACCAGCGTGTCGGAAGGCCTCAGGCTACCGTGACGTCATGCTCGGAGCTCAAACTTGTGGCTCAATTCTTACCCCCAAAAATGGGTGATTCTTTTTGGGCCATAAGTATTGCGCGCCCGGCGGACAACGCTGAATACTTCTGACGAGTACTGTACACACAGTGAAATCTTGAATTTCGATGGACATGCGTACCAAAAAATCGCATCAAAATTCAGATCATCGAAATTTAAATTGAACTTCTTATGGGAAATTTTAGGTTTGGTCCAGGGTCTCCGAACCTCACTACGTAAAACCTTGATTTTTTGCCCACACCCTCTGTAAACTTTATGAACTATACTGTAATTGTGATAAAGTACTATAACTCTAGTTCTGCATTGTATTGCCACACTGTAGTGTACAATATGGATTTTTGCCTTGTTGGCAAGGATATACCATATTTCGCGGCATATAAGACGCACTTTTTTGTCTCAAAGTTACCTTAAAATATCCCCATGCGTCCTGCACGTTAGACTAAGGCAGGTTAGTTAGGCTTCACTGAGAAGAAACTCTTATAAAGATGATTATCTCAGTGCTTAGCAACCACAGGTGTTTTCTACAGTGTGCAGACTTGATTTTATTTTTAAAAATAATATACACTAGTGTGTATATGCAGCAGATTTAAGAAACACCCGAGATCAGAAACACACAAAACTTTCGCGGGTTTGTTTACAGCTCAACTGGCTAACATAGTGAAGATATTTAGCGGTTTAGCAATTTAACAGTTTAGCATCCGCACTATTCCAGCAAGCTAACGTACATGATCACTGGTGAACTGTCTGCTAACCTTCTGAAAGGCAGTCATGACCACTTTGCTTGCCATCCATTCACTAACGAGCAAAGCAATCATACTGGAGAGATGCTGGCTAGTGAAACTGCCAAGTCATCAAAACAGACTTTCGTCACGTATGGAAATACAGTAACCCTAATTAGGTCAGTTACTTTTGTGACATTTTGTAAGTGTATATGTGCAGCAGATATTAAAACACGCAAGTTCAAAAACACAAAGGATTCACGGTTTGTTTTCAGCTCAACTGGCCAATACCGTCAAGGGGTTTAGCGGTTTAGCAACTTAGCAGTTTAGTGTCTAGCGTACAACTTACTCTAGCAAGCTAACGTGCTCACTGGTGAACTGTCTGCTAACCTTCTGAAAGGCAATCATGACCACTTTGCTTGCCATCCATTCACTAACTAGCAAAGCAATCATGCTGGAGAGATGCTGGCTAGTGAAACTGCCAAGTCATCAAAACAGACTTTTGTCACGTATGGAAATTCAGTAACCCTAATTAGGTCAGTTACTTTTGTGATATTTTGTGAGTGTATATATGCAGCAGATATTAAAACATGCAAGTTCAAGAACACAAAGCATTCACGGGATTGTTTTCAGCTCAACTGGCCAATACCGTCAAGGGGTTTAGCGGTTTAGCAACTTAGCAGTTTAGTGTCTAGCGTACACCCTACTCTAGCAAGCTAACGAAGTTACAGCTTCACTTTTTCAGCTAAGTGAAGTACTTTAGCAATGTCTATGCAACTCAGGGCACACCCAATTACAGTATTTTGTTATGAAAATAGGATAAAATTCACTGAGTAGCATAACTGATGCAATATCTGAAATAGCAGTGCCTGATGGGCATTCATATCAGCGTCCGCCATTTCTGCTGTATTCTTAGCAGACGAAGCGATCAGAATTATTGACAGCATTCACTCTCTGCATCTCTGCTGCCTAAGCAAAGCTCTCATGATCGGCAATGGGGATCATTTAGGCCGTAACGTCCAAATTTGTTAGGTTAGGTTAGGTTGTAAAATCGTTTGCCATTTTGGACGTTACGGCCGAAACGACCAGAATCCTAAGGTGTAGGTGAGAGTTTGGTGTGGGTGTAGTTAAGGAAGTAGAAGTGGGAAGAGTCAGGCTAGGGAACTGATAATCCGCTTATTATAATCCCTTCAGCCCAACAATGTATTTTATAGGGTAGTTTATTCATGCTCGCCATATGATTTTATTCAGTTCAGGAAACATGTACTGAGGAGGTTAATGTGGGCTGTATCAAATGCCCCAAGTCTGAATATCGCCTGTGCTCAGTTAAAACGATTGCCAAGTTAAAATCGTATGAAGTGTGGTATAAGCAATTCAATGGATGGTACTGAGGACCATTTACTGTATGAAAGTGACAGTGAAACAGTGATGATGACTGAGGTGATGACTTCCAGTGATGCTTCAGGACTCGGGGGAAGTAGTGATGAATTCTCAGGATTTGAAGACGAGTGAAATTTTCACCATGTCAGTAATATGAAGTGAATATAGGTTTTAGGTGATCATGACAGATGCAACCATGGAAAATTTAGGATCAATGGTGCTGTACACCTTTAGTCTTGCACTGACGATGTTTGGATGAATAAATTGTTTGAGATGTTTCATGTCCTTAAGTGATGATATTTATATTGAACAACCAAATACATTTTGATGTTTTTGGCATATAATAAAGCCACTGGGTACTCCAAAACGGACTGATGTAAATGTTTCAGAGGTGAGCGAATGTTGCATGTGGTGTGTACATGTGTGCGTGTGTGTGTGTGTGTACCATAACAACTAGGAGGCAGCAGTGTTAAGACCAAAAATGGATGTTTTCACAGTACTCGAATGTTTTGAGATGGATGTCTGTTTTTAGCAAATTCTGGTAAGAGAAATATGCATTTTTAATTGTTGATGCTGCAAGGAAAACAGCTGACAGTAAGGGAGTGATACTGGGAGAAGAGGGTTGAGCCAGTTGTCTAGCGCTTGGGATGCAGCAGTGTTGCTAAGAGATAGTTTCACCATTCTCGACATGTTTTGAGATGAATGTCTGTTTTTAGTAAATTGTGATCAGTGAAGAACGTATTTTTAACTGTTGATGCTGCAAGGGAAACATCGCTGACTGAGGAAGTGATACTGAGAGGAAGGGGTAGAGACTGCTGTCTAGCGACTGGGAGGCAGCAGTGTTACTAAGGTGTAACAATGGATGTTTTCACCACAGTATGTTTTGAAATGAATGTTTATAGTAAATTATGATCAGTGAAGCATACATTTTTAATTGTTGATGCTGCAAGGCAAACACAGCTGACAGTGAAGGAGTGATACTGAGAGAAGAGAGTAAAAACAGCTGTCTATCCTGTTCCCAAGCAGCCTTGCTATATTGAACTTTGGTTGTAAAACATTGTAATTTGTGTATTTACAAGTGCTACCTTTTTATATTTGTGGAGGTAATTACAGGTTAGTTAGAGTGCATGATTAATGATGGTAGTCGTCTGATATTGTGCTTGTCAAGGCAATGTGAGGAAATTCCGTAACAGGTGTGGAATATGACGGGGTTCTTTTAGGATAAATGAACTGATGTGAACATTCATTGTATTTTATGTTTTCGTCAGTGAATGAAAGAATAGAGTTTATTGACTTCATTTGTGGTTTTAAATTCATAAAATATTAAAAACAGTGTTTAGATCAGTTTACTGATACATTTTTATCAACAAAGTTGAGATGGCCTCGTGGTTTGAAGTCACGTTTTGTTAAGATGGGGTTTTGTTTTCTCTTTTCCTGTATCATTCTTTGTACATAAAAGAAGAAACTAAAGGATGATGAGCAGTACTGAATAGATTCTGAAAGGTGAGTGTTGTATCTAAGTGATAGTGGCTCATATCAGTCACGTTTTGTCAAGAAGGGGCATTGTTTTCTTTTCCTGTACTATTCTTTGTATATAAAAAAAGAAACCAAAGGCTGATGATCAGTAATGAATAGATTCTGAAAGGTGAGTGTGTATCTGTGTGGTAATGGCTCTTATCAAGAAACCTTACTGCAGTCTTGGTTGGGGCAAACTTTTTTTTCACAGAACTGCCCTGCCAGAATTAGGGTGCGTCTTTCACAATGCTGCGTCTTACATGCCGCGAAATACGGTACTTGGTGTATCTCTGCCCCTTTCTGTATTCCCTTTTCTCTTTTGGCTGTGAAGATTTAGAGGTGCCAGGCTGCTCTCGTCCATTACCACTGCTACCCGAAGAACCACTCTTGCTTGCCATCTTGAAACAGGTTAAGTTGCAACGAAAATACATACGACAAAATTGCAGCGAAATGTATGTCCACATATGGAAGGTACAGGTTGAAACTGCAGCCCTTGGCTGTACA
>NC_137018.1:39442880-39558330 GCF_032717465.1 Coenobita brevimanus
CACACACAGTACCCTCGTGTCCAGCATGGTAATATTGTCATGCATGGGTCACGTGTTGGACTAACAATAGAGCTTATGGGGAAAAATGAATTATGTCAGCAACCCTCGGAAAAGTCACCCTAAATACCTACCATATACCTATTCATATATTGGTACTATTGTAATTATAATAAATGGTACTGTGCTATGAATGATAACTAACCTTTTAGGATAGTGTTGGTGGGCTTGCTGGGAATGGAAGGTGGTATCCAAGGCTGTAGTTAGTCCTACTGGGTCCCCGGAGGATGGCTGCTGGCGTCACTAGTACGTAATGGCTGTTGCTCCTCCTCAACCTCCCTCAAAAATACTTCGAAATCAAACCTCCCTCATAAATCCTTCGAAATCACACTCAGAATCACTATCTTCGTCCACAGCTCCTGCTTCTGTAATCCTCGGCAAAGTGCATGCTTCTCACACTGTTGCCAGAGCCCTGTCTCGTGACTGTGGAAAGTGATCGCTGTAGCTGACTCGGTAGAGAATAATGAGAAGCAGCTTTGTTTATAATATAAACTGGTACGCACGCCGATGAGAAAGGTTTCAAAATGATTGATATTTATTCTAAAATATTAATATGCATTCAGTGTCAGGCTAAATGTTCAATGCTGTAGTATGATACATTCTCTGTCGAGTCGCCTGGGTTTTGGTCATACTGTTTTGCCCGTCGTATCCTCGGCAGGAATCCATCCAGATGAATTCCAAATGCCCGTGGTATCGTCGGCAATTTTACCATGTTACCGTTCCGATTTACCATCGTATCCTCGGCAAACCTGGTATGAAGTGCCGTGTGATAGCCTTCGGCTGCCAGGATCTTGTCTTAAGTTTTTTATTATGATCACGTTGGCTTCAGTCATGTCGTAGGCCTTGGTAATGTCAACTTTCCTCTCCCCTTTCTTCTTCCTCTCGATGCTTTCTAGCTTGGTGGCCTGAGGGAGGTGCCGACACTTCTTGGGGTTCTCAGAAGGCTTCCTAGGCATTGTGAGCAGGGTAAAATGCAGTAACAAGGGCAGAAAATGCAGCAAGAAAAAAAGCACCTTCCAATGCAATTATGCGACTGAGTGGCTCTGTGGCGGGAGAAATGTAAACAAAACATCACGTGACACCAGAAGCGTTTTTAATTGGGCGGCATCACAATCACATTACGATAGCGGGTGGGGAAGGCTACTTGATCAGAAGTTTTTCATTGGCTATCATCATCATGGGAATGTCCAGTATGGCCGTGTTGGACCGGGGGTGATCGTGCTAGAGTGAACTCTGCGTATTTGGCCCACTTCTCGGAGCTCTGTGCGTGTTATGCTAACACACTCGTGTTGCAGTAATTAAATCGTATTAAGTAATACAGTAATCACTCCAATATCCGACGTAATAGAGCCATAGGTAGGTCCGGTTATTGGTTTTCTCCGGATATTGGGCCCCAGCTTATGGATTTGTAGTTATGGACCTTAACTCAGAGAAACACCTATACAACTTCCTCTGGACATGCATAGCACTTATTTAAGACCCAAATCACACCAATAAGGCACGTAAATGACTGAAATAAATGCAAAAGAAACATAAAATTAGGGTTTAGAAGTATGTTCATATGAAATAAATGCAAAAGAAACATAAAATTAGGGTTTAGAAGTATGTTCATACATTAATAAACATTCTGGTACTTATGGACCCTAACCTAGCCTAACTCAGAAAAACACATTCCTACTGCACATGCATAGCTACTAACACCCTATTCTCACCAATAAAGGACATTAAAGAGTGAAATGAGGTAAGTATAGTATGGAAAAAAGTACAGTATGAAACATTTTGGCTACTTACAGCAAGTCCCTTGCCACCTCGGTGAATAACTGCCTCCTCTCGGACTCTGACAGTAACGATTTCCTGAAGCACTTGCAGTACACTGTTCCTGAAGTCTTGCACTGAACTTAGTCAATAACACACAGAAGTCCGTTCTCTTCAGAGTGTGCACGTTTGTCTAAATAATGCTCCATTGTAACTTACTTAGTGTTGCACTTAAACTTTTCCCATTTTTTTTTTTTTTTTTTTTTCCAAAGGCAAAACCAAGAAGTCTGTTTACGTTACATTTTTTTTCTTGAGTCTTTTCTCTCACAACTTTAAATCCTTAACACAACACACTGTTTTTTTCACTGCACAACACTCAAAATTCCCGTGTGGTCTAGTGGAGAAGTTCTTGCTGTTTATTCACTGTCAGAGTCCGAGAGTATCACTGGCAGGCGACCTAGGGGTGCATCGCTGGGTCGTGGTGATGGCGTACCCACTGCAGAGGACTCTGAAGACAGCCGTAAACTCACGTCGAGCGGTGACGGTGTACCCACTGCAGAGGACTCTGAAGACAGCCGCAAACTCACATCGAGCGGTGACTCCACCGTGGCTGATGTGCTGGGCTGTGGCTCGGAGCATGAGGGCCTGTCTTGGGGAGGCAACGGAGTGGAGCCAGGGCTGGGCACAGCGGGGGTCACGGGCCTGAAAAAACTGTCAATCGTTGACTGACGCAAGAAACGACGATTCTGACAATTGATGATGCGCTGCATGAAAGCACGCACTTCCTCCACGAGTCCCAAGGGCCCCATCTCCCTGTCGCAGTCCGGGTGTTCCAGGTAGTCTAGGACGAACTCTAGATGTTCTCGGAGTGCGCTTAGCTTGGGGATGGCTGGAGTAGTGTCCTGCTGAGAGGAGTCCGCATCATCGTCGCCTTCAGCGTCGGAATCTTCAAGTTCGGTACTGACACCTGCAACCGAAGACGCGATCTCGATATCAGACAACGTCTGATACCCAGGATCGCCCTCGTCATCCTCCAACCACTCACGAACATCGTCCACATCTACATCGTCGCCGTGCGTACGTAGCCGTGCATGGAAGTCATCCACGTCAAACCCTAGAAAATCATACTCCACATCCGTTCCGAGAAGCAGACGAGACCAACCATTTTCCAGAGTTTTCACAGGGACTTCCTTCTATGCACTAGCCCAGTTGTACAGCACAGACTTGATGTTGTAGCGGCGAAGGTTTTCCAAAGTCCGCTTGCCTTGTGTGTCCCGTCCCTCCCTGCGCTCGTCCTCGTCCTCGAGAACAACCATTACCTCGTCCAGGAACTTCTGACGGTATAGGCGCTTTGTTGCCACGATCACTCCTTGATCCATTGGTTGGATGAGAGCAGTCGTATTAGGTGGCAGAAACATGCACCTAATACGGCCATTTTCAGCAACCAAGTCCTTGTCACACGGGTGGGCAGGTGCATTGTCGAGTAGAAGGAGAGCCTTTACCTGGTCGCGCGGGATTCCCAGTGTCTTCGTCTGGTAATGGATGACCTCCTTGATGAAGTGACGGTGAAACCAGTCTTTGAAGATCACAGCTGTGAACCATGCCTTCAAAGAATGGTACCAGACGACAGGAAGGACATCCATCACCCCACGAAGGCACCGAGGCTGCTTTGCGCAGCCAACAACAACGGGCTTAAGCTGGTGCATGCCGTTAGCACTGGCACAACACAAAGCAGATATCCGTTCCTTGGAAAGCTTGCGGCCAGGTACACGCTTCTCTGTCTCCTCGGCTAGAGTGTTCGTTGGCAGTGAGTGATAGAATAGGCCAGTTTCGTCAGCGTTGTAGACTTGACCGAGAGTTAGGCCCTCCCTGTCGATCAAGCCTTTCACCTTGTGCCGAAACTCGTCAACTCCATCCTCGTTAGCATCCAATGCTTCGCCATGTGCTTTACGGTTGGTAAGGCCATGTCGCAACTTGAACGCGAAGAGCCAACCCTCGGATGCCTTGAAGTCTAGGGTGTCGTGAAGCCTGGCGAACTTCTCAGCAGCAGCCTTCAGCTCTGTTCCACGTACCATTACACCAGCAGCACGTTGTTGTTGATACCAAATCAACGTGGATCGGTCGATTTCTGCAAACTTAGGGGTAAACATAACCTTCCTTTCCACGTTGCGTTTGCTTCTCGGCGAGAAGTCAGCCGTGTACTGCATTAGTTTGTCTCGGAACCTCTTGATATCGAACAAAGTAGACCGGGCCAGGTTGAACTTGCGAAGAATGCGGGAAGAAGACCAACCCGCATCTACTTTCTCCAATATATCCCTCTTTTTCTCCAGAGTCAACACCACTCTCTTCCTTTTCTCAGGTGGCGGGGCCATCATCACACACACTAAGAGGAGGCCCTAGAGCAGCAGGAGGCCCTGCAGCAGGTAGGGCACCACCACAAAAGCGATCACGTGGGCAGCCATTACAACGAGTGTGCACTCGCGATGAGAGACAGGCGGGAAGTGGGGAGGATGCAGCGGCGCTCTGTCGGACGTCGGAGGAATGACATGCCAAAACAAAGCTCTCCCGCGGCGCGCGCGGTAAGTTCAAATTACGGACGGAAAAAAATCGTTTTATTTATTTTTTATTTTTTTTGGTTTTCGGATCATTTTGGGAATGTTGGATCCCAGGACGATTATGTCCGGGTAGTGGGGATGTTTGGTTATTGGGCATCTGGATATTAGAGTGATTAGTGTATATATTTATATATATATATAAATAAAAGTAATTCCTTCACTATCCGATGCAATAGAGCCAAAGGCATGTCCAGAAAGTGGGTCCGTCCAGATAGTGGGCTCCTGCCTCCTGGAATGGTACTTATGGACCCTAATCCAGCCTAATTCAGAAAACCACTTACATAACACTCTACCGGACATGCATAGCAGCTATTTAAGACCGTATTCAAACAAATACGGGACAAAAAGTATGAAATAAATGAAAAGGAACCAGAGAACGAGGAATTAGAAGTGAGTATGGAATATATTTAGCATTGTATAGGGAACTTACAACAAGTCCTTGGCCGTTCGTTACGAAGGTTAACCCACCTCCTCTAAGGCTGTGGCTGTGGTGGATATGCTCTTGAAGCACATACAGCAATCCAGTGTTGTGCTGTACTTAATCCTTTGCACTATGAGTTATAATTGTTTAACACTGCTCATACCGTTCTTGATTGCACCATGTCAGTTTCAACTGCCAGTTTACACTCTGTACTTAATCTTTGCACTCTGAATTCTAATTTCACAACACTGTAAATTCCCGTGTGGTCTAGTGGTGAGGTATTGCAGTTTATTCACTGTTTATTCACAAAAACGAGCACGTGCGGCATCCATTGAATGAGCATCTAGTCAGGACAGCAGTTAGGTGGTAACTGGGGAGGCTGGGAGGGATGGGGGAAGCAAGCAGCGAGCATAAACATAGCTGGTCAGCGCTGCACGCCAATTTCAAAGTACTGTACAATTGATCCCCCCCCCCCCCCAAGGCCCGGTTCCAAAATGTCCAATAAGTGGGGAGTCCGATTAGTGGGCGTCCGGATAGTACAGGGATTGGTGTTATTACACACACACACACACAGTTGACCTTTAAAGCCACTTTCTATTCATAGGTGTACTCATGTTCTAGGCCAGAATCAGCACTATGTTGACATCCATTTTCTCAGTAACGTAACTGTATCAGATCTCTCCTCATTGGGAGAGATCTGTCATGGTTACTTTTTTGTGACTTTTTTGCTCTATGTCTTCCAAAAATCTTTGTACAGTTTTCGTGTTGTATACAGCCTATGCCACCCACATACTTTACATTTCATATCGTTACTGATTTTTGTGATGTAATTCTTGACTTTTCAGATTCATGCTGTACTGATGTGTCACACCCATACATTAATATGGATACTACCATACCCTCTTTGCAGTCTCTGAACTCATTTTTTGATCTATATCAAGGCTGTCGTAGCACCAACCACTTTTATTCCCTGCATTCATATTTTCTACTTCCTTTTCACACACTTCTTCCTCTTGTAATGCTATTACAAAGGGGCTGTTAAACTTGACCAGTTCGAATATTTTGCAGGTCAACAACACATTGAGTTTTGTGTCACCATTTGCTCAACAACCTTGAATTTACTCTTACCTTCCTAAACTTTTTGTACATCACTGCTTACTGACTTTCTCAAAACTCTGAACCTGTCTGTGAAGATCTCATTCAATATTAGCAAGCAGTATATAATCATTTGCATATATTAGATATGAAATATTCCATGTTTACCATCACTTGCTATCTTCACTACCTCTTCTGGTGATACTGGCATTAATATCTTTTCAGAGGTTTGGAAATGTTTTGTTAAGGCAATTTATTTGTTTTAGCCCAGCATTTTGTCACTCAGGACCAGATGTGTGGGTAGGAAATGTATCAGGTATATGAAATAACACAGTTTATTATGATGACATTGTATGATGTCATTCAACAGTATTTGTTCATATTTTTCCAGTCTTGCTCCGTGGAGTGGTACCTGAACTCCCGCATTGATTCATATGAGTGTATTGTATACCGAAAGATTGAACACTTGATTTGACATAAGATGTGACCACCATGTAATTTTCTCCCTCCTTTAGCTCCGTGGCTGCAGCAAGAGCAGGCATTACTCTGTAAGTTTGTGGTTTGGGATGAGATGTGCTCTTGTCATTTGCCTGACGCTTTTCTTGCTTCTCACAAAGCTCTTGGTGCTGTCACTCTCCTGGCTATCTTTCTCATGGCTTTATGCTCGCCATGTTTATTTATCTTGTGGATTATAGTTAAAAAAAAAAAAAAAAAAAAAAAATGCTCATATGCTTCTAAGCCTTCTTTTGAACATTAAAAGTAGTGATTTTTACTGATATTGAAATGCAAGAGTAAATGAATCTTTAGCAACTTTGAGCATAGTCGAGTTTACAGATTGGAAGATGAAGAACCGAGGCATATATTGCCAAACATTGCACTGCACGCTGAGAGGTATTAAGAGTACATGCCTATTTTTGGTTTACTGTGTCCATTATTCAGATAATATATGTCATGTGATTGTACAGTTTATTGTGCACAGTACTGTTTTTTAATATTAGAAATGATCATGTTGTTACTGAACATTAGCATAGCATTCAGTCTTAGCACAAAATTGTGAATTGTTGTTCTTGACCATTGCAAGATATCTGACTGATATAACCAGCTTCCACTTCCTCACCACATTACTGCATCCTTAACCTAAAAAAATCGCATGTATTGTGCTGTATAGTTATTAAGTACTGTATGTGAAATATGACCACAGACCTGGTGCTGGGTTAAGGCAACCCTGAATGCTATCCTTGTCTGCCCAATCTGAGAAGTTTGCATGGTGCCCTGCCTCTTGCTGTGTGGTCCACTGCAGTTAGCTGTCTCCTCACACAGTGTCTCTCTCAAGGAATGCCAGTGCACTATTATTTGGTATTCTTTACTGATATCTTCTCAGTTATAAAAAGCAAAACATATATTTGTCATGAACTTTATACAGTACCTTCTATACGTGCGAGCTGTGTATGCATGAATTACCAGTGTGTAAACAAATAAAAGTGGTGCCAAGGACATTGTATGTGCAGAAAAAGCATTCAGATTGTGTGGCATGCTATTCATACAGCATCCCTGACAGTTGAAACTGCCTGCACATATTTTTTCCCCCAATTTTTAAAAAATTTGTTAAACCTCGTTAATGTCACCGTCTTGTGTCTGCTACCTCTCTGATGTAGGCTATGCCCTTAGGAAACATATGTGTAGTGTAGTTGGGGTTATAGAGAGGTTATAGTAGGCAAATTGTGGTCTGTCATGGTGAGTTTTTTAACATTTTTATTTCTTTAAATCTCTTTAATATACCTCAATACAGTAGGCTGTGGCGCTGACAGGAACCTACCTGTCGTGGTGCTGTATACCCTGGGTGAAGCAGCTGTGGTGTCCACCTGGGACCTGAACCTTCTCATATTTCCCCTGCGTTTCACAGTGGGGAAAGGCCCTTTTCTGTCCCTGGCGAGCTGCTGTCAGCCAAAAGGGGTGCTGGTTTCATATGTGGTGTATGTATGGCACAGTGCTGTACTGTACTGTATGATACACAGAAGCATTTGCTTACCTAAGGTCGACAGGTCTGCTCCACCAAAAAGGGTTATTCTACACCAGTAACAACAGCAGCAGCATCAGTACTATAGTAGTAGTAGGCTATACCCATAAAAAGCTTACCTGTACTCTAGTTGGAGTCATTGAGGGTCTTTAGTAGGCAGGTTGGGGGCAGGCTCAAGAGTTGGTGAACAAATTAGATTTTTATAAAGGGTTAAAGATCTCGTGAGTGCATGGATACCAAGTTTGCTAAACCCTAGTTTAATACTCCACCTGTACATGTGGAGGGTGTGTTGTACTGCATTGCTGATGGAAGCTATTAACTGAGTGGTACATTTTGTTTGGTGTATTAATTGTTCATGTGGTCAGGTTTAAATTAAACAAATTTTCTGACTGTTTTGTAACATTATAACCAGATATCCACTGACTAGGTATGTTTTAAATGATAAAATATAGATTCTGTTCACTGTTTAGAACTTAAAGGTTCCAAGGCCTTCTGCTGTGGTAAGAACCTATAATAATTAAATGGTGGGGAGGTATGCTGTTCACACTGCCTGTTCAGGGTTAATTACAATTCTGTTCTGTGAACTGGTGACCACCAAATTTCCATACTATTATTCGAGTTTTATGAGCATTATTATGGAGATTGCTATTGGATTGTATGGCGGAGTCATCTGTTCAGTGACATATCTCACGGATTGTTAACAGCATGACCCAGAAAAAGATCTTCAGTGCTCATGTCAGTTCATGCGGATCCTTTGATGTCTGCAGTACACTGCCATGATGTGTAGTAAAAATATCTCATAGATCATCATGAGCATGTAAGTGGACCTGGGGAAAGAATATTTCATTTATTATTTTCTTTTAAAGTACAGTAATAATATCCAGTAAATTATGAAAAGTATTCACAGTGTTTCTTGCTTGTAAAATCTTTTTATCTTAAATTTAATCTCATTCATGAAAATGAGGAATATTTGTGTATAATGTGATACCAGTATGAGAATATAGTAACACAAACATTTCAGAAGATATTTGTAGTTCATTAGTACAGTAAAGGTGGTTATATATGCTTTTGCCAAATTTATGGGGAACATTCTATGCTCCAGTATTTTAATAAATTTTGTTGTAGTTAATGCTGCTTTCATATAATTTTTTTTTATGACAACCAAGATTTTATTCACTACATTAGGTTTACTCTTTGAAAGTTTTGAAATATGGACCTTCTCATGTTTTATAAGTGTTTTAAGATTGTACACATTTTGAGTCGTAGGTGGGGGCACTCACCATCTACTCACTCGATGTAGTGCTGCTTTGAGTGTCTGCCCTTTCCTCCCTTTTTTCCTTCCTCTTTTGTCTTTCTTTTCTTCATTTTTTCCTCTTCCTTCTGCCTCCTGGTGACTTTACACTCCCTCTTCTGTCTTTCTTTCCTTCAGTCTTTCCTCTTCCTTTTGCCTTTGGGTGACTCTACATTGAGGGACAAGTCAGATGGTGTCCTGTACACCAGGAAACCATTTGCTGCACTGGGTGGTAACCATATAACCAAATTGTGGCACCTGGTGGTTTTTTGGGTAATTAAGTCATTCCAGTCAGACTGAGCATGTGTAGGTTTAAATCCAAGGGATGGTTGGGGTTTATTGCTCATGTAATGCCACTCAGGGATGAATGAGGCTGGTCACTAACATCTGAAATGTCAAGACCAACTTGCCAAGCCCCGGGCTTCTACGCTTCTTATGGGGCAACATAGGATTGGATGATGGATGGATGGATTATACACACATGGACTGTTGTATGCATATTAATTTCCCAACCATTACTGTAACAATTTCAAAGAATTGCAAGTCGTAGGCATTACATGATAATGTAAGAAAATGTTCTGGAAAGAGGTGAAGAGAGTAAGACAGGGTGGCAGTGTAGTTAGTAGGGGAGTGAAAGATAAAAATGGTAGATTACTAGTGGAGAAGAGAGAAAAATTGAGCAGATGGAGAGAACACTTTAAGGAATTGTTGAACCTAGAGAATGTAAGTAATGTGTATAAGTGGCTGAGGAATGGCTGGGAGAAGGAGGGAGGTGAGAAGACAGGAAGAAATCAGTAGGAAAAAAGTTGTGGAAGCAATGAAGAAAGTAAAATTGGAGATAGCCTCAGGATTTGATGGAGTGTGTGGTGAAATGCTGAAGCATGGAGGAGAGATAGTAGTATAATGGATGTGGAAGATGTGCAGATTGGCCTGGGAGGAAGGTAGAGTCCCGGAGGATTGGAAGTCAGGTATAATTATTCCCTTGTACAAAGGAAAAGGAGAAAAAGAAGAACAGGGAGGCTTTAGGAAGGGAAGAGGTTATGTAGATCAGATATTCATGCTTAGATCTTTAGTGGAAAAGTTTCAGGAAGGGCATCCGGTCATAAAATGCTACACGCTACAAACCAAAGTCCCCTACCCAGGGGCAACGCCTTAGCCCTTATCCAAAAAAGGGGTACCTGGCGTAAAACTCACTCTAAGGGAAAGAAGTTGTATGCGGCCTTCATGGATTTGGAGAAAGCATATGACAGGGTGGATAGACAAGGATTGTGGAAAGTAGCAAGAATATATGGAGTAGATGGGAAGTTGTTGAATGCTGTGAAGAGTATGTATGATGGTGCTAAGGCTGCAGTGCGTGGCGTGTGGATGGTGAACTGAGTGAATTTTTCTCTTTGAAGGTTGGGTTGAAACAGGGATGTGTCAGTCTCCATGGTTGTTCAATCTGTACATGGGTGGGGTAATAAAAGAGATACAAGGTATGGCAATGGATGTTGGAGTGGCCCTAGTGAGAGAGGGTAGTGTCTGGAAACTCCCTGTACTGTTGTGATGTGTCATGTCTCCATGGTTGTTCAATGGATGGGGGTAATAAAAGAGATACAAGGTAGGGCAGTGGATGTTGGAGTGATCCCAGTGAGAGAGGGTAGTGTTTGGAAACTCCCTGTACTGTTGTTTGCAGATGATACTGTGTTGATCAGTGAAGACAAAGGGGAGCTGCAAGGCTTAGTGGATGAGTTTGGGAGAGTGTGTAAGAAATGGAAACTAAAGGTGAATTTAGGGAAGAGTAAAGTGATGGTCTTTGAGAGAGGTGAAGTCAGTGAATGTACAGTGAGGTTGGATGGTGAGGAAATGGAAAATGTTAGTACTGTACGTTTAAGTACTTGGGGAGTGTGATGAGCGATGATGGAGGTTTGGAGGGTGAATTGCTTGAAAGGGTACAACAGGGAAGAAAGGTTGCTGGTTCCTCAAAAGCAGTGATAGGAAACAGGGAAGTGAGCATGGAAGTGAAAAAGTTACTATATGACAGTATTGTGATACCAACTCTAACGTATGGAAGTGAAGCTTGGATGCTGTTGGAAGGACACAAGTCAAGAGTGAGAGCAGTGGAAATGAATTATTTAAGAGGAGCCTGTGGAGTCCCATGGAGAGACGGCTGACAAATAAGGATATAAAGGAGCATTGTGGTGTGGATGTGGATGTGATAGAAAGTGTTAGGAGGAACACACTGAGGTGGTTTGGCCATGTGGAGAGGATGGAGAGTGAGACACTGACAAGGAGACTGTATGTGAGTGGGGTGGAGGGGGGGAGAGGGAGGGGCTGAGGATGAGATGGAGGGATGGAGTGGAGTGGTATTTGAGTGAGGGGGGTGTGAGTTGGGAGCAGGGCAGTGAAATGGCGGGGAACAGAGCGACGTGGAGGCGATTTGTTTGTGGCCATCCCGTATGGGATTGAGGCGTCTGGCAATTGATTGATAGATAATTTTTCATTTTAGTGTGCTATACATGGGATCTATCAGAAGTCAGATTTCATTTTCTTTTTTTTTTTTTTTTTTTTTAATAACAATGGGAAAATTAATTCATAAGTGAAAGTATACTGTACAGTATCTACTATTGTAACTGTTAAATTTGGCCTTATGTAGTGTAATTGAAAAATATCCACATTGCATGAAGGGTTTAAGCATGTGAATTTAATGATGGCAGTGTTTTAGTTGTATTTGCTTTCAGCTGAGCAGAATCAGGCCCATACATGTGTACATTTACACTGAGTCTTGCTCTGATGAAAATGATTGGTACTTTATTTATTTATTAAATATTTCATAGCACTGTTGTTTTAAGTAATGTGTATACCTGTTTGACTTGGTCTCATTTTATCTTGTACTGTGCATCCTCCAAGTACAGGGTTATATGGGAGACAAGAGCCACGTTGTAGTGTACTGTGAACTCAAGTACCAGTATTATGAACAGTAGTTTACATGTATTGATGCTTTTATGGTGAACTCCTTTTCCAAGTAAATGTTTTCATCCTTTTTATAGTACATTATTTGTGACATTAATGACAGGATATTTACTCTTAAGGCAAATGTAAAAAATTTTTTTTTGCATAATCGCCCTGCAAGAGCTGTAAGCGACACTAACAAGCTGATTGTGTTAATTAAGTTAGGACAAGTGAATTTAGCTCATATATTCTGGGTCAGATTAACTGGTCTGGACATCTTTAATGTATCTTGCTTCCTTATATTAATACAGCATTTGCTCTTACCAAGGATATATATGTAGTTTTGCTTCTGCCAATATTAAAGACTGAAGGATAGATGACTGAGAACAGAGGCAAAGCCAGACACCTTGAAACACTAAATTTATGCTTACATACATGGTTTCATGCAGATGTGTTAAACTTAACCAGAGCAGTGGGCCAAATTTACTGGGCTAGGCTCACCAAGGGATGAATTCTCAGAAAATTCAGCTGATCAAGGTTTAAGGTATTAAAGGCACTGCATTGAACTCACAAAAACTGTATTTACTGACATTGTTTTTTTATCATAGGTGCTTATTTCTTGTTGCAGCTTCTAAAAATAATGGGTAATGCACCGTTTAGATGTGTGACCGGAAGCATACAAGATAATGGGGCTGGCTATGCGATGTGAATACAAGGTGGTAACTATGGTAATGGTGCAGTTGTCTTGCCTTGTGGTGTCCAACCTCCACTATCACCCCCAAAATGTATTGTATATTTAATGTTTTCACACCTGCTCATTATAATCAGTACTGTACCTCGAGATATCAGTCATGAAGAGATGCTTTTGATCTGCTTTTGATAATAGGATAAATGGAAATATTGCTTGAATTATGGGAAACTTCTAATTTCTAATCACAAGGACAAAAATTGGCATCAGCACAACATCCTACAGACGAGCACAAGGCATGGTATTTGATGAAAACACCAAATACTGCCCACCTTCAACCAGTAGACCATGTTTTATGAAGAGACCATATATTGAAGCTTTAACAGAAACTGTCAGCCCCTTCACCATGTACAGTAATCCCTCCAATATCCGGATCAATAGAGCCCTAGGCAGGTCCGGATAGTGGTCCTGTCCGGATATTGGGCCCCAGCTTATGGACTTCTACTTATGGACCCTAACTCTGAAAAACACCTATACAACTCCCTCTGCACATGCATTGCACCTATTTAAGACCCAAATCACACCAATAAGGGACATAAAAGACTGAAATAAATGCAAAAGAACCATAAAATGAGGTTTTAGAGGTGAGTTTATACAATATTAAACATTCTGGGTACTTACAAGTCCCTTGCTCCTGGACTGGTTTGAACCGCCAGTTTGCAGTCCACAGTTAATCCTCTACACTCTAAATTCTAATTTCTTAACACTGCACAACACTGTAAATTCCTGTGTGTTCTAGTGGCAAGGTATTGCAGTTTATTCACTGTTTATTCACAAAAAACAAGCACCTGTGGCTTGCACTGTTGTGAGTATCTGCTCTCCATCGGAGTTAAGCTGTGACTGTTGATGTTGGTGGGGTAACAGAGTTGCCAGATCGCAACAGCCACATTACCAATCTCCTCAACTTTCATTGTCAAATATAACTTTTCAATACCAAATTCAGTAAAGCTAGCATATATTCTTCACTAATTATATATACAAGTGGAAATACATGTAATCACTCTCCTTATAACTAACACCATGTTGATTATTTTCACACTATGTAGGGTAGCAGATTAATCAGAGAGAGCAAACAATCCACCATCTCCATCCTGTGTATCCTCATACATGTGAAAAATCCATTTGGTAATGCATTATTCTAATGCATTACCAAACGAATTTTTCATTACCAAATTGGCCCACACTTGGTAATGAAAAATACCAAATGGCAACCTGACAGGGGAGGGGGAGGAAGGAAGGGGTGAAGGGACCATGGTGTAACAGCTGTTTGGCGCCAGGCGGGAATTTCAAATTATGGGAGGGAAAAAAGTTAGATTTTTTTTTAATTTTTTGCGGTTTTTGGCCCATTTTGGGAATATTGGATCCCAGGAGGATTATGTCCGGTTAGTGGGGATGTTCGGATATTGGGCGTTCGGATATTAGAGGGATTACTGTACTAGGCTTACTGTGAACTGTGAATCCATGTACTAAGAGGATGCATTGTAGTACAGGTGTTTTTACAGCATTGTAGAGTACGTATATGAAAGTAGTCTCATGTCAGGTTTTTCCAGAAGACGTACTCAGTCGTAGGTTGTAACTTATTTGATGAAAGTTTTGTTTATATTAGTACTAGTACGACCCACACCCCGATTTCTGATGCATCGATAACCGACAGTTTGCTAGACTGAACAAAAGAAATGGGGGAACGTTCCCACAACCTGGACAGCCATCAGTTAGCTAGTCTGAACACTCCACCCCTCCCTAGGTTTGAAACGAGCATGTCTGAATGGGATGTGGTGGTGCACATGGCTCTCCCTGTCCTTCCTCCACAACCTCTCTTCTCCCCCCATCCCTCCTCCATCCCCCACCATGCTCAGTGCTGCCAGGCATGTCTCCCTCTCCATCCCCCCACCCTCCCCCATCCCCAGTTTCTAACTCCCTGTCCCCCTACCCTCCCCCATCCCAGCTTGTCTCCGGAGTTTATTTACCTATTTGTAGTAAACAGAAGTTGAGCTAAACTTGTCATGTCTCCATATCTGCATTTATACAGTTTAGTTTTAAACACATGAATGTTTTTTATCTGCACCACCTTTTTGTCTAAGTCATTCCAAGTACCTATGCTTCTGTTTTTGAAACTGAATCATTTAAGATCATTAAGACATCTACTTTTCCTCAACTTGAAGTCATGACCTCTTGCTCCTCCATCATCCAACACAATAAAATCCTCGCTATCCACCCTTTCCAGTTCTCTTGCATTTCTAAACATCGTAATCAAGTCACCCCTTTCTCTTCTCTCGCTTAGTGTTGGTAATTTCAGTTTTTCCAATCTCTCCTCATAGGTCAGTTCCCTTAAACATGGTATCATCCTTGTTGCCATCCGTTGAACCCTCTCTGGTTTATAAGTATGCTTCTTCAAATGAGGTGACCATACCACAGCCATATACTCAAGTCTTGGCCATATCATGGTTGCTATCAACTCCCTCAGCATTTCCTCGTCCATGTAATTAGAAGCCACTCTCATGTTGGTCAGTAATCCATAGGTGCCTCCAATGATTCTGTTTATATGCTTTTCTGGTGACAAGTCATCTTGAATAATCACTTCCAAGTCCATCTCCTCTTTTCTTTCACTAATTATCTCATTGCCCATTTTATATGTCCAGTGTGGTCTTTTCTCACTCATCCCCATTTCTAATACATGACACTTCTTGTATTTTCCAAGTTTGTCACCAGCTCTGGAGTTTGTCCAGGTCCTCTTGCAGTTTTTTACAACTGTCAGTACATTTAATATGATTCATGATTTTAGCATCATCTGCAAACATACTCATGTAACTATTCAAACCTTCTGGCAAATCATTTATATATATCAGAAACATTACTGGTGCCAAGACAGAGCCCTGGGGTACTTCACTAGTCACAGTTCTCCATTGTGAAATCTTGTCTCTTATAGCTGTTCTCATCTGCCTTCCCATCAGATAATCTCCCATCCACTTTAATAGGTTCCCATGCATCCCTCCAAAGGTCTTCAACTTCCACAGCAGTCTCTTATAGGGCACCCTATCAAATGCTGTCCTGAGATCAAGATAGACACAATCTGCCCATTCCTCTTTCTCCTGTATGACATCTATTACCCTATTGTAGAAAATAGGTTGGTAACACAAGATCTTCCTTCCCTAAACCCAAATTGTCTTGATGTTATCACTTCATTTTCTTCTAAATACATTATCCTTCTTTTTCTAATAATTTTCTCAAATTTTGCATACAACACTAGTAAGCGATATAGGTCTGTAAGATAGACACAATCTGGCCGTACCTCTCTCTTTTGTATGACATCTATTACCCTACTATAGAAACTTAATAGGTTGGTAACGCAAGATCTTCCTTCCCTAAACCCAAATTGTCTTGGTGTTATCACTTCATTTTCTTCTAAATACATTATCCTTCTTTTTTTAATAATTTTCTCACAGATTTTGCATACAACACTAGTAAGCGATATAGGTCTGTAAGATAGACACGATCTGCCCATCTCTTTCTCTCTCTTGTATGACATCTTTTACCCTACTATAGAAACTTAATAGGTTCGTAATGCAAGATCTTCTTTCCCTAAACCCAAATTGTCTTGGTGTTATCATGTCATTTTCTTCTAAATACTCTGTCCTTCATTTTCTAATAATTTTCTCACAAATTTTGCATACAACATTAGTAAGTGATATGGGTCTATAACTGAGTGGATCATCCCTATCTCCTCCCATGAAGATTGGCACAATATTTGCTCTTTTCCAGTCTTTAGGTAACTGTCCATTTTCCAGAGAGCTCTTGATGATCACATAAACAGGCCACACTAATTGGTCAGCACATTCCTTCAGGATCCATCCAGCTACACCATCTGGTCCCATTGCTTTCCTCACATCCAAGTTCCTCATCAGTTGTAGAACCTCATTCATGCCAACTGCAATTTCTGCCATTCCCGTCATGCTGGGTTCCATTTCAGGTTCCTTAAATTCCTCTTCCAACACAGACTGATTGCAGCTTGTTTATTTTTTCACACAATTCTTCTTCTCTTTCGTAAGTTTCATCTCCATCCCTCAGTCATATTATACTTTCCTTAACTTTCATTTTACCATTTACAAACCTATAAAATAGTTTAGGCTTTTTCATACATTTAGTTACAATATCTTTTTCATACAGGGTATATCCTTTCTTCCTCTCACTGCATCCTTACATATTCATTTCTTACCTGCTTATAATCCTCCCAAGCCCTTTCTGTATACCTTCTTCCCACTTTATTCCATGCTCTTTTTCTTGCCTCACATGTCAGTTTACACTTATTATTAAACCATTCTTTCTTCCTTTCCATTGCGGTGGAGAATTTTAGGACATATTTACTAACTCCCGTATATACTTCTATCAAAAACTCATATTTCTCATCAACATTTGTGATTGCATTCATTTTTCTCCAGTCAGCATTTTTGAAAAAGTTCCTCAGGGAAGCAAAGTCTGCCTTCCAGTAATTGTGTTTTCTCTGTGTTTTTCATTTCTTTCTCCTTCCCTAACTCCCACCACTTCCCTCAATAACCAGATGATCACTTTTACCAAAGGAGCATTGGCAGGTTATGTTCTTTACATCATTTGGGTCTTTTGTGAATACCAAGTCCAGCCTTGATGGTTTGTCATCTCTGATTCTTGTATTTTCTTTAATTAATTGAGTTAACGATTTCCATCACCAGTTCCAGTAATTTATTTCCCCATGATTCCTCATTGTTCCCACCATCCATACTTTCCCAGTCAACTTCTCTACAATTAAAATCCCCCATAATTATTATTCTGCTTCTTGGTTCAGTTAATTTCTTTAGCTTAATAATGGATTCTCCTATTAACTGTTCATAATCTTTTGTCCATGCCCTAGTTTGTGTGTGTGTGTGTGTATTTACCTATTTGCCTATTTGTAGTATACAGGAATTGAGCAATGCTCGTGTTGTCCTGTCTCCATATCCACATTTATCAAGTCTACCTTTACACACATGAATGTTTTTCTCATGCACCACCTCTTTGTCTAAGTCGTTCCAAATATTTAAGAATATACCTAATTGTGATATACACGGAATGTACTATGCTCGTGGGTTTCCGTCGCTGTTTCTCAATAAGTCGAATTTAACTTTAAACTCGTTTAAGTTTTTAGACTGGACGATCTCTTTGTCCAGGCTATTCCATAAGTCTATACTTCTGTAAGGAAAGCTATATTTCTTGATATCCTTCAAGCAGCTTGACTTTTTCAATTTCATTCCATGTCCTCTTGTTGCTCTCTTATCCCATACAAACAGATCTTCTTTGTCAATTTTATCTGCTCCCACCATGGTCCTGAACACCGCAATCATGTCTCCCCTCTTTCTCCTTTCCTCTAACGAAGGCAAATCCAGTTTTTCCAGCCTCTCTCTGTATGACAGGTCTGTCAGACTGGGGACCATCTTGGTTGCTGTTCTTTGTATTCTCTCAATCTTGTTTATATCTTTCTTTTTGTGTGGGGACCACACTACCGCTGCATATTCTAACCTGGGGCGTATCATGGCCACTATCAATTTTTTCATCATTTCCTCATCCATATAATGAAATGCTACTCTTATGTTAGTCAAGAGCTTATAAGTCTCTCCAACTATCTTGTTAATGTGCTTTTCTGGTGACAAACTATCTTGGACCAGCACTCCCAAATCTTTCTCTTCTCTCCTTTTTGTGATTAATTCATTACCCAAAAAATAATTCAATGATGGTCTCCTGGTACTTTTACCCATTTCCAATATGTGTGTGTGTGTGTGTGTGTGTGTGTGTGTGTGTGTGTGTGTGTGTGTGTGAGAGAGAGAGAGAGAGAGAGAGAGAGAGAGAAAGACAGACAGACAAACCAGGAGGGGAGGTAATAGGGCAGTTTGGCTGTCTTGTCTGCTTCCCAGTCCCCCACCCTCCTTCACACCTGCTTGTCTCCCTCCGCATCCCCCAACCCTCCCCCACTCCTGCTTGTCTCCCTCCCTGTTCCCCTGCCCTCCTCCACCCCAGCTTGTCTCCTCTCTGTCCCTCCACCTTCCCCTACCCCTGCTTGTCTTCCTCCCCGTCCCCCCACCCTCCCTGACCCACGCCTGCCTGGCCTTCTCAGCCACTCCACTCTTCCACTCTCACTGTATCTGTTGGCCTGAATACCTTCTTGCATGCGATGTTTGATACCTCATCTTATAGCAACAGCATTATTTATGGGGATAATAACATTACCTATGGCATTTCTGTGTCAGTGTTTATTGATTGAGTTAGGTATATGAGAGTTTGGCTTTGGGCCTGGAATGCATCTCTTGCTTTTCTTCAGTATCTTGTGGGGAAAATTGCTTTGATATCCTGCAGTCTCACTGACCGAACACTCCTACAGGTTCACAACACTTCGTGATATTGGGGTATGGGTGTACAGTATATCTTGTGATTGTTGTACTCATAGTTGTCAGTGCAGGTGTTGGCATACTGGGAGATGCATCTACCATCTTGTGATGTCAGTATAACCATAGAATAGTCAAGATGGATTCCCCCCCCCCCCCAACAGTAGAAGATTGTCCTAGTGGATAGATTTTTTTCATTCATTCATTCATTGCCAGAGGCCATGTATCCCAAACGGGGTGGCCAAGGGCTTAGAGTTAATTGTTTTACAGGGAGGGGCACTAATCCTCCACCAACCCCACTTGACACGTAGGGATGCCAACAGCATCTGGTGTTCCCAGGCAGTCACTCATCCAAGTACTAACCAGACCCAACATTGCTTAACTTCGCTGATCGGACGGGAGGAAGAATAAAGCAGCCTCCTTCATTTATGCTGTAATTGTGATGTAACAGCTGTGTAACTCTGATGCTTGAAACTCTCCATCTTTGGTTTGCATTAAATTTCTGTGGCGACTGTGTGACCCCATCACTCACCACTTTTGTTGCGATCTGGAGGAAATCGTACTCCAGTCGTCCTTTATCAGATTCACATCCTTAGTGAGATGTGAGAGCAAAACTCTAAATCTCCTCATCCATGTGAACAGAAAACTTGGTTCAGATGATGCTTATAATATAAGGCTATTTGTTGTAGAAGGTGTGATTGTTTAGTCAGAATATTGAAAATTTTTTGGCATGAATTTTAATGTCCAGTAGTAGGGCTTATGGATTCCTCTGCCATACCTGATATTAGATAATGCAGAACTTACAGATAACCCTGTATATAGTATGTAGATAGTTATTGTTAATTTTTTTAAAGATTTAAAGGTATTCTTGGGGAGAGGAAAAATTATTAGTATGAATTCCTTTTATGTTGTACAAGGTATGGTAAATTAAAGAGGTGGAAGTAGATACTGTAAGCCCTTTTTACCTGCACTGGTGATGGGTGGTGGGTTAACCCATGATGTCCGGCATTTATTTCTGCTGACCCTTCCCCCAGCCAGGGATTTCTGGAAAATCACCGGTTTTTAAACTATAATATCTCAGCTAATAGTTAGCCAAAAATAAAATACTAAGTGTCATAATACTCATCAATCCTTCAACTTCAAGCCGATGGCCTCAGATTGTCCAGGTAGTCCATAGAGGCAGAGAGAGCTTTTGGAAGTGGGGTAACTTTTCATGTTTTTTTGTGGCTGTGTCTTTATCCGTGGCTGAGGTGCATGGCACAAGTAAGGCATATCTTAGCCCTTATTTAAAAAAAAAAAAAAAAAAAAAAAAAAAAAAAAAAATCAGAATACTGTACTGCAATCAGCCACCAACACCATTTCCGTGTAGGCTTTGAGAAGTGTGATGTGAATGCGGTGGTGTGAGCAGTGGATTGCACACTTTGACATTGACCTTGAGACAGGCTGGCTGACGTCTTACTGGACACAGGGAAAACTTTTTGCGTAGGTCTATCCATGATGGAGGTATGCACATAACTGGAGCGTGACTGGGATGTGTGCAGGATGATTGCCAATGTTTGCCTGTAGTGGTAATTACCCGCAAAATATTCATATAATTCCGCAAAACACTAGGTCATGCATATATGCTACCCAGACATCTCCAGGCGGCCATCTATACATGACATCCAGACACCGTTGGCTAAAGCAACCCCGTTCAAGCAGTTTCATAACTGCTACAGTATGGAACAGAGGGAGATAGTACCTGGAACTTACTCTTTTTCCTTGATTCATGTTGCCAGTGAGATGAGAGAGCCATACTCAGAGTATTCCTGTTTCATATCAGTGCAGCAAATAGAGTTGGGATGATAATGGTGACAATAAAGATTACAGAACATTAGTATAACAAACATTGGAACTGCACATGTGGTAAAGTAACTTCTGTCTATCTATTTATAACCAGATGCCACAATCCCATGAGGGGTGGCCTTTTGTTTTTTGAGTTAGGTGTTTTATGGGAAGAGGCACTAACCCTCCGCCAACCCACTTGTTGACACACAGGGAACACATACGGGTTGGTTATATGGTTACTCTCCAACATAATACTGTAAATGGTTTCCTGGCTCACAGGAAACCATTTGGCTTGTCACTCAATGTAAAGCCACCAGAAAATGAAAGACGTGCAATAAAAAGTGACGGGACAGATGGGAGAAATAGTAAGAGAGGATAACAAACACAGAAAAGGAATGATAAAAGTGAGGAAAGAAGTTGACAGCACTACATCAAACCATTTTGCTTGTCACTCATTGTTAAGCCACCAGAAAAGGAAAGCAGTGCAATAAAAGTGACAGGACATGGGAGAAATAGGAAGAGAGGATAACAGACACAGAAAAGGAATGATAAAAGTGAGGAAAAGTTGACAGCACTACATCAAGTGAGTGGATGATGGTTGCCACCACCTAGTAATTTTCAAGCGAATATCACCCCTGCAGTCTCACCAACAATTTACTATGCTATAGATCTGGGTTAATGCCAGATTAACCCACTAACAATATATAGATGTCTGTTAATGTCAGATTAAAGCAGTAGAACTTGTATCCATTGACTCTGTCAGCTCAGGGCTGACATAACCACAGTAAGGTAGATTAATACACCCACAATATTTTAGGACCAATTTGCTGTTGAAAACTAGTTACAACTGCCATAGCAGTGTTTTCACAGTGTATTGGAGCGGTTATCAGGATGTGTAAGAATAGTGAAATAAATTTCTTGGCTGATACACTTGTGAAATGGTGATGAAAAATCATGGTATCCTGACAAAGGAGAATTATACTAATGAAGGGCTTGAGATAGGTTGGAGTTGAGACCGGTGTTAAATCTTTTGTTGATAGACTCAGTGCTTGCAATATACTGTCATTGCATTCATGCTGCTGTGAAGTATACTGTTCCTAGTGTGCAGGATATATGGTCCATTGCAAATGCTTTTTAAAAATTACTAATAATTATACTTACGTTCTGGGTGGTCCTGTTGCAGAAAGTGTTGGTCACATTTACCAACACAAGAAAATTAATATGGTACTTAAGCTCAGCTTAGAGATCCAGCATGAAATTAATGCATTCAGATCCTCTTTCAGATAATCCTGTAAACAGGATTCCATTCTAGTTAGTCAGAACTTGTTTTTCTGTAATTCATTATGCCACCTTGGTTTAGCCTGTAATATTAATATTTTAATGTTTCTTCCACAGCAAATATGTTTGGCGGTGGGAGCTTGAGTGGGTTTGGTGGAGCTGCTGGTGGCTTGGGTGCTTGGGGGAACATGGCTGCTGGCTTTCCCCCCACCAGCTCAGCAGCAGGCCTGGCCAGCCTAGCAGCTGCACAGCAGGCACAACAGGCTGCTGCTCTCGCAGGCCTCTCACCTGCTGCAGGTAACAGGATAGTCTTATGTTTATTTATGTATTTATTTTTCGCATGATCCTATCGGTACAAAATATATGTCATTATTATCAGTATATTAATATACAGTACAGTAAAAGGCTGTTGTAGAACAGTTGCAGAAAGCAAGAGAAATTGCTGGAAGACTGGAGAGTGTGGATTTGGATGAATTTGGAAATAAGGGATTGCATAGCCCATAATTTTGCTCTGATGGGGAAAAACAATGATGTAGAAGTATGTATGAAAAGAGGTGTAGTATTGCCTGCCATATTTATTGGTATAGTATAAATCAAGCATGAATATAAATAGGCATAATGATGGTAAGTATGTATGAAAAGAGGTGTAGTATTGCCTGCCATATTTATTGGTATAGTATAAATCAAGCATGAATATAAATAGGCATAATGATGGTACCTGTTAAAGAGGTATAATATAGTAATTTACTGAAGACATTTCAGAGTTGATTTCTTAGGAAGGCAAAGATGATGATGGTTTGAAGTGCAAAACTGAGGCAAAGGGAATAGTTAAGAATTATCAAGGATTTTTTTTGGTTTGGTAGAGCCTGCCTGTTTTTCTGAAAATTTGCTGTTGCTGTTTTGGTGTTTCCTGTCTCCCAGCTTAACTGCTTTATTTATTTTTTTCATGTGAAGTTTTCATTCATTTTTTCTGTCTTGACATCTGCATGATCCATCAGCTTCAACTATTTGTTGTGAGCTGACAGCCATAACTATGTTGCCATCCCTCCCACAGCCACAAGGTTTGCCTTTTTCCTTTTTAGGTTAAAGTTCAGTATCACCTGATTTCTCACCATTCAGTTGACACTTCCAACATTTACACACTTCACCTCTCATCCTAAATGTCAGAACCAACTTGCCTAGCCCCGGTTTCCTACGCTCTTCATGGGGCAAAATAGGATTGGATGATGGATGGACTGATAATTCTTACTTTACAAGCATATATTATGTTGAGAATGAAATTTATTATTACTTTCTTTCATAATTTGGTCCCTTCCACATCCACTTTTTTTTTTTAAGATATTCATCACTCATAGAGTGATCCTTTTAGCATTTTCCATGAATAATTCACCCTAAGCATTGTGATGCAGTACCCATTCCAGAAAATGATACCATAATCTCACCTCATTTTCTTGCCTACTCTAGTATTGAAGTCTTCCATCTTAAACACATGATGGGTTAATGTGCATTTCCATGCCAGAGGTAGCAGCACACATGTTTAACTGTGGAATAATATTATAAAGAGCCGGATAAGGGAATGAATAGGGAGGCTGTTAGAGATCGTACAGCATGGGGTAGCCTCTATTAGATGACCAAGGCCGACACATGAAAGCATTTTGGAGCATTTATAAATTATATAAACAACACAGTAAGAATAATGAGGGATAAACTGTAGCAGTACTGGTACCCCACTGTGTTGTTAAAAAGATGAGGAAAAAAAATAAGTCCTGCTTGAACATTCACATACTCTAAGTAGTGATGTTACTGGAGAGACCTTTGGTATTATCTAGACTGTAGCAGACACTGTAGTACTTATGTGGAGTGCATTTACATCCAGAAAGTTGTTGATTTATGTATGGCAGTTATGAAGTTGATCCTTCAGTGTTTTGTATTGAAGGTGAAGTTGTGATTTCATCATGTTATTATATTCTGATTTCTCTTCCTTTTCAAGCTGCCTTCCAAGACCGGGCATTAGGAGGTGAGAGTATGTGCAAGTAAACCAGTACGGTATAAATTAGAATTAACAGCACAGAACGAGACTTCAAAAATTGTGCTTAATCATGCCCAGCTCTCTTTCTCTCTCTCTCTCTCATATACATTATCCGTCAATTTTCTGTCTGTCTATCTATCTATCAGTCTGTCTATTTATATTTACATTATTACATGTAAGTATACTGTATTGGTGGTGGTGGGTGATCTATTGTAGTACTGTAGGTGGTGGGCCATCATCCACTCACTTGATGCACTGTTGTCATCAGGTGACTCTGCACTGACTGACATGCTAAGTTTTTTCTGTAACCCGGGAAATTATTTGTACTACATTTGATGACAGCCTTATAGCCTGCCCCTGAGATAGGAAAGAATACTGCCCTTGTAATCCTTGTAGGGTTGGGGGGAAAGAGGAGAGAGGGTGGTAGAGATTGAGGTTGTGACTGATGTAGGCAAGAAAGTGGAGGTAGTGAATGTGTTCAAGAATGTGAAGTATGCTGCTGTTGTTTGATGGTATGTGAAACAAAGATGAGTGGAAAGGTGTGAAGTGTGTAAGGTTGGATGTGCATACTTCTATCTGTCTATTGCCAAACACCTTGATCCCATATGGGGTGGCCACAAACAAATCGCCTCCATGTAACCTTGTCCCCTGCCATTTCACTGCCCTGCTCCCAACTCACACACCCCCTCCCTCATATAGCTCTCCACTCCATCCCTCCATCTCATCCTTGGCCTCCCCCTCCCCCTCTTCCCCTCCACCTCACTCACATACACTCTACTCGTCAGTCTCTCATTCTCCATCCTCTCCACATGGCCAGACCACCTCAGTGTGTTTCTCTTAATGCCTCCTATCACATCCACATCCACACCACAACAATCCTTTACATCCTCATATGTCAGTCTGTCTCTCCATGTAACTTTACAGGCTCAAATAACTCATTTACACTGCCCTCACTCTTAACTTGTGTCCCTCCAACAATGTCCAAGCTTCACTTCCATATGTTAGAGTTGGTATCACAATAGTGTCATGTAGTAACTTTTTCAATTTCATGCTCACTTCCCTGTTTCTTATCACTGCTATCAGGGAACCAGCAACCTTTCTTCCTTGTGGTTCCCTTTCAAGCACTTCCCCCTCCAAACTTCCATTCTTACTCATCACACTACCCAGGTACTTAAACGTACTCACAGTTTCCATTTCCTCATCTTCCAACCTCACTGTACATTCACTGACTTCACTTCTCTCGAAGACCATAACTTTATTCTTCCCTACATTCACCTTGTGATTGAATAAAGATGAGATTGCTTTGTTCAAGAATGAATGGGAGGTGTATGTGTGGCAGGTTTGAATTTATGATCCAGTGAAAGTTTAACTGGTTGTTATGTATTATGAAAGAAGTGAGGAAGAGAATGATAAGTTGGGGACCAACTAGATGCAAAGATAGAACAGATTCTTAGGAGTTATAGGCCCCCGTGCAAGAACAATAAGTTGGGGACCAACTAAATGCAAAGATAGAACAGATTCTTAGGAGTTATAGGCCCCCGTGCAAGAACAAGGTTTGTGCTAGTCTATGAGCTTGAGTCGGTCTTAAGTTGGACTTTAGACATACAGTACAATCCCAGTTAACCGGGTGGCTTGGGGAATTTACCTTCCCGGTTACAGATTTTTCCCGTATTTCTGATTTTCAAGTCAAATCTATACAAAGGCTATCACAGCAGTAAATACAGTTCAGGTACTCACCAGTCACATTAGGGGTTACACTAAGAGATTCCGCCTGAAAAACTGCCTTGTAAACATACACCATGGTCATAACGCACGTGTGCAATGTCTAGCAATTTGCAGTACTGCATTTTGCACCAGTCCATTGTTTACCGAATTACTGTATTCAGTATATGTACTGTACATATAAAAATTGAAAAATAAAATAAAGAAATAAAAGCTTGAACATTTATTAGTGAACTGATGATGTGTTAAGACTGCACTGTAGAATTATCACGACACCTGTGCCCCCACGTGAGTTTGTTTACGTTTCCGACTGTTCTTCTTCTTCCCCTCCTGACCTCCATCACTTCACCCCTCACCCACCACTCAGCTGTTTTGCAGAAAATAAAATAAATGATGTACGTATGAAATGCAGGCATATTATTTATTTATTTTTCTTCCAACAAAGTAAACTTTCATTCCTATTAACATTTATATTCAGCCATTAGTGTTTTACAATATTCGCCTTTTTCAAGTTAGTGTATGTCCAGCTTCTGTTTCAAGGTAAGCACGATACGCTTACGTTTAGTTTGCACTTTAGGCATTTTGGAGTGTATAAATTACCGTCTATCAGAGGAACACAATAGCAAGAGAGCTTGTTTACTGTCTGGTGGCAAAACGCAGACTGGTGATTTTTGGAGGGTGTGGAGGATGACTGAATTCAAG
Organism: Coenobita brevimanus; assembly: GCF_032717465.1. Classification (NCBI taxonomy): domain Eukaryota; kingdom Metazoa; phylum Arthropoda; class Malacostraca; order Decapoda; family Coenobitidae; genus Coenobita; species Coenobita brevimanus. Next base: position 39,469,755 of record NC_137018.1, read on the forward strand.
TAGGAGAAAGAGGGGGAGAGGAGGGGTGGTTAAGAGGATTTGCTAGGGATTTACATTAGCCGGAAATGCCTTCATCTCGCTTTGTCTGACTTCACCCAGCCTCGCGTGACACAATCAAACGGCGGTTTGGCGGTCCATTCAAATTGGCGCACAGTTATAACTTACTGACATTTTTACCAGCCCTTGAATTTTCCTGTTGTTCTGAGTATTCTGTTTGTCTGGATACCGGATAGCTGGGATTGTACTGTACCTGAAAAAAACTGATATGCAAAAGCAAGGTTTTAGCGTCTCACAGGCTGAGCCGATGCTCTCAAGTTCAAGCTACTTGATTGGGCTTACGTCAGACTTGTGCCTTGTTTGAGCTGTTATTTAACGATTTTGTTGGGTAGATTTCCGTTGAATACATTCAGATTTTTACAGATTAGCCCCAGAACTGCAATAGATGGGGGCAGCACTTGCTTCTTGGCAAAATATTTTGAAATCTAGAAGATGTGTGACGTGTAGAAATATACATATCCCGCATTTTGTACACTTTATAAATTTTTGCAGAATTTTTTCCCATTAGTTAATGATTTCACATCACAGTGTTGTTGCAGTGCCTACTGATATATTTTGTACAGTAATAAGATTGCTTCAGTATTGATTGACCATACTGGGTAGGCTTCTTGACTGTGACAGAACTTTCTTGTCTACATCCCTATATTACTGCTGTTAGCATGTAGTTTGTTGTGCAAATTTTACATCATCCCTTGTTATTTATATTATGAAGATAATAAAGTACCCTATGGTTAATTCTCTGAGCTTCATAAGAATACCACGTACAAAATTATATGTAGGTTGAGCATATGTATACACTGATTTACAGTATTATTCACATAGCTTATTCAACTCAATCCAGTTTTGCAATTCTTATATCAGCCACAAAAACTAGCATTGCAATAGAAATATATGCATTGTTATACAGTTCTGTGTCTGTTGGAATTAGTGCAGTGTTACTGGAATACCAGTATTCTAGGTTCATTCACGTCACTACAATACTGTGGTACTGCATTCTGACATTGATAATATGGGGTATGTAACATACATTTCTGTAGTAAATTAACTTCCTGCTTTGGAAAAATTATATTGTAGGCTTTTCTTATAACAAGTGTCCGTCAATATTGTAGTGATGATAACATAATAGCATATTATACAATTTTTGTGCCAGGCAAGTTTTTTAACGTACTACCTTCACTGCAGAAAATCAAAACACAGTATGGGCTGTTCTCCAGTTCTCATAATGTACTGAAAGCTGTATCCATGAAATTTATTTCTGCCTGTATAATTCTTGTTTGTATTAGTAAAAGTAAAGGTAGCATTATATCCTAGACTGCAGTAAAATACATTATTTGAAAACTAGAATATGTGTCCTAGTCAAGCCTTTGTAAGTAAAATTCCCATGTAAATGACAATGACTGTCTGTGTATATCAGTTATTTAACCTTTTTATAAAACCTTTTGGTTAATCTTGCCTTAGGTGCTGAATTTGAGATTCAGATTCTGGTACTGTGATTAGCTTACTTGGATAATTTCAGATGTGTGTCCTATATATATCGCAAGGCTACGATGAGACTGACTTTTATGTAGTCAGACTTGAGCCTTGAATCAGCATAAGGCTTAGTCTCCAGGCAGAACCCAACTTGAGTAAGTCATGAGCCTGAGGTTGGGACTGTCCCAAGCATGACTTCTAAGTCCGGCTAAAGCCTCATTCTAGCATTTGACCCATAGTGTCTTTGTGTTTGCAAAAAGAGACCTGAATGGGAGACTTACACCAACAATTGGTTGATTTGGATTGGCAGTGATAATGGATAGCAGCTGATGTACAACATGTCGGGACTGGACGTTATGCATTAGTACAATTCACATCTTAAGCTCAAAGATGTGCACAAATGCTTGTGGTATAGAGAGACTGAAGAGAGTGGTGAAAGGAGCCTGGTTGATTATGTGCTTGTAGAGAAAAAGATGCTTGGGGGTATTGTTGATCTGAGGCATGTAGAAAATGATGCTTTGCGAAATAGAGAAGGGTACTCAGAGTGAAAGACTGAAAGTGGAGAAGTTGAGAAACAAAGCAGAGGCAGATATCAACTAATTGTAGAGGAGGAACTATTGTCAGTGAATTGAGAGATGATAAGTTTGGAAAAGATGTGAAGTTCATACAAGGAGTGTTTGATTAGGAATGCAAAAGATGCATGTGATGTTGCGAGGGCAGTAAGTAGTAAAAAATGTACAGCCTTGTGGGATGTGAAGGTTGAAATAGCAGTTGAGGAAAAGAAGGAGAAGTGGCTGAATTGGATGCAAGAAAGGGGTTTAAATGAAAGGAAGGAAGGTAATGAGTGTAACAGACATGTGAAAAGATCAGTGAAGAAAAAAATTATAGATATTAATGAAGGTATGGGATGAAAAATGAATGTAAATGAACATACAGGTGTCACTTGCCTGATGATAGGGTTTTTATTGCTTGAAATCTAATTAGTAAGTGAACAGATTATAACACGGGTTCATTGGAGATATTTTTCTGGGGTACCCAAGACTGATCCTATAAGGGATACTTTTACTTACCCTAAGTCCAAAACAATCCTAAAAATAGTTCATACCACTTTAAGCTCCATATACTGCTACTGTAAACCATTGTAGAATAATTTATGGTAGGACACTGGGTTTCGTGGCTAATAGGGACCATGAAAAATGCCACCAAAGTTGATTCCACCAAAGTTGGGGCATTGACTTTATGGGAAATAAGCTAATAGGGACCGGGCCAGTAAGAAAACTTACCCCCATGTTGTATTACCTACTTTGAATACATCCTAAAGCTACCAGAAATGTTGCTGGTAACCATCCATCCATCATCCAGACCTACATTGCCCCATGAGGAGTGTAGAAGCCAGGGGCTAGGCTAGTTGGTCCTGACATTTAAGATGAGAGTGACCAGCCTCACTCTTCTCTGAGTGGCAGTACGTGAGCAATGAACCCCAACCATCCCTTGGATATAAACCTCCACCGTCTCAGTCCGATTGGAGCACCGTAATTACCCACAAAACCACCAGGGACCAGAATTTGGTTATATGGTTACCACCCAGCGTAGTAAATGGTTTCCCGGTGAACAGGAAACCATTTGGCTTGTCACTCGGTGTAGAGTCACTCACAGGCAAAATGAAGGGAAAGAATGAAGGAAAGAAAGACAGAAGGGGGAGTGTAAAGTCACCCGTAGGCAGAAGGACAAGGAAAGAATGAAGGAAAGAAAGACAGAAGAGGATGGAAGGAAAGAAGGATGGAGAAGATGAAAGGGCAGACACCCAAGAGCAGCACTACATTGAGTGAATGGATGGTGAGTGCCCCCACCTGCCACAGTTGATGTTAACACATTAAATAATAGAGTATCATTAACAATAAAGCATAAGAACATAAAATACACTTACAGTAAAAGAGGTGTTTGGGACCAGAAGGTCATAAGTGACATTTTTACAAAAAAAGGGAAATGAAGGCCTAAAGTTAGACTTTTGTCACTCGAAAACTAATGAAAATATCAACTTGATTTTTTTTGTTTGTTTGTTTGTTAAGCCAAAAACATGTAGATTATTTGTATGCAATACAGGTAGCAGTGCACATGCACAGTTGCTTAAAATATGCCTATTATGTGAAAATTGGTAGGTACAGTAAAAGTCCAATTCTTCGGCATCCAATTCCCTGGCAAATCTGACATTTCGGCAGTTTTGAGAAATAGTCCCATTTACGAAAATCTCTGATCGTTCGGCAGATTTTCCGATTTTTTTCGTCAGTCTTGAAATTCTCCATGAGGCTTGCCAGCTAGCTACCCGCCTTTACCCGCGTTAGTGAGTGAGATAGTGGAAGTGATGGAACGAGTCTACCACTGCCATGAAGCTCAGAGGCTAGCTCTTTCTCCCATAGCATAAAGAGAGGACAATCATGTAGTGTGTCTAGCATGGGAAAGAGAATCTGTTTCGCCATTCTTCCGAGTTGTTGCCGTGCTGCTGCCGACTTCTCTCGATTCTTCTGTGTGCTTTGTGAACTTCGTACCGAAATACATCTGAGATTACTATCCGAGTGTGCTGTAAGCACCGTAACATCAGACAGGAGCTTTGTAACACCTGAGTGGATCAGCCGTGTGTTGTGAACAGTGTAAACATCTGCGTGCTTTGAGAATGGCCTCCACGAGTGGAAAGTTAACTGGTGTTAGCAAGAATATATAAATAAGGAACCTACTATAAGTTTAGGTAAGTGCATGTGAACTTGTAGGCCTACTGTACCATTACTTATGTAAATAAGGAACCTACTATAAGTTTAGGTAAGTGCATGTGAACTTGTAGGCCTACTGTACCATTACATTTATATACAGTATATTCACTAATTTCTTTATTTTTCATATTCATGTATAGTACTGTATTCATTACAGTATTGTACAGTATCAAACAGTATACAGTACTCTCTCCAAACACATTTGTAATGATATGAGTAGTGATGATAGTGTTCACAGAAACATATAAGGTACTGAGTGGGTAGGGTTTTTGATAATTCGGCAATTTTGATTTTTCGGCACTTGCCTGGTCCCATAGATGCTGAAAAATTGGACTTCTACTGTATTGGGATTTTGGGCGCGTATATTCATGCATTTAAAACATTGTTACTCCATAACTAATAAAGCCATCAAGGTGGCGATTGTTTAACCCCTAAACCGCGGGCTTGTTTTGCTTTGACTTGCAGCTCCCGCAGGCATATTTACGCTTCGACAGACTCTCTAAAAATATTTGCCAAAAGTCAGTTATTAGTCCTAGAATATTAAAATTACATATACATATGGTACATACCTTCAGCTTTCTCATGGGATGTTTGTTGAGCCTTCGTCGAGTACCGTAGGACTTGTAGAGAGCTCTGAAGTTGGGTAACAAAGTCTCCACTTTACACTTCCAGACAACCCGTAATATGATTACCACAGCCTGATATTATCACTAGAAACACTATTCTATGATTCTCAGATAGTTTGGAATTTATAAAAAAAAAAAAAAAAAAAAAAAAAAAACTGTGAAAGCAATGAAAATTACTAGGGCATATGACCTTCCCACTTGCGATCATTCGCCGCTGGTGTTTTGTCATTTATTATTCATAAAACTCCTCACACTTATATTTCTATTACTATATAACACATATATATCTACAGTCTTTATCCATAAGTTTCCTTCAGTAATAGTAGTTTATTGTCACTGTAGGCATTCAATTTCTCTTTCAGTAAAATATATAGCATTCACTTTCTCGTCCTGTATACTAGCGTTGAGAGTGAATGTCACTTTCACCTTCACTCTCATAACTGATAGTATTCATACATGCTAGAGTGAAACTTTCACTTTCATTACTCCTAGTATATATACTCGTATTCTTATAATACTACTCATTTACATTTCTATTTACATTCTCGATTTTATTTACATTATTTAATTTCTATTTTATTTACACTGTGTTAGGCACTGTCGCTTGCAGTAACTTATAAAACTATTTTCCACTGTTCACTTATATTTACATTCATTGCTTTCACTTGCTGTTTACACATTATTTACACATTATTTGCATTTCCACTTGCACTGTTTTACTCACCAGAAAGGTCATAGTCACTCTATCATTTGTCAGCCCTTTACCTCTTTCCACACAAGGTTTAGTACGGGGTAGAGGTCACAGGGCCCTTTGCATGGAGCTAAAAAGCAGCGGAATTTGACAGGCGCAAATCCGATGTACTTTCACCTTGAAAGACGACAGTAAACTGATACTGGTGGCCTGCCTCTAGGGGGAGTACAATACTGCCAATGTCAGCCTTGTGACAGCTGCTAATATATAGCCATGAAATGATTGGCAGGAAATCTAGACAATACATAATAAATTAGGTACTGTAAATATCACTTAGGCTTCTCCCTTCCCTCCTTATATATATTTTTATGACGAGAATAGATTATTCCTCACATTTCAAGGGGAAATAAACAGCGAAAATTAGCGAACGAGTGCACGTGAGGTGTTGTCAGGTGATAATTAGCCAATTCCTGGTGAATGGCACTATCACTTACCTTATTTCTTTTTTGTATATATTATTTGGTATAAGAATAGGGCATAGGGCTTATTTCAATGGATGAAATCAGTGGAAAATTCCAGGGAAGGTTTAGCGTAGAATACAGTGTGGTGGCCAGCAATAATTAGGTCGTTCCAGGTGAATGTAAATATCACTTAGGCTTCTCCCATCCTTTCTTATATATATTTTTATTATGGGAATAGATTATACGGCATATTTCAAGGGGAAATAAACAGCGAAAATTAGCGAATGAGTGCACGTGAGGTGTTGTCAGGTGATAATTAGCCAATTCCAGGTGTATGGCACTCTCACTTACCTTATTTCTTTTTTGTACAGTACCCTCGCGTCCAACACGCATTAGTCCGGCACGATTCACATCCAGCATGGAGAGCAAATAATTAGTATTATTTAATACGATTTAATTACTGTTAACGCGCACTAAGCTCCGAGAAGTGGGCGAAATCCGCAGAGTTCACCCCTAGCACGATCATCCCCGGTCCAACACGGTCATAATGGACATTCCCATGATGATGATAGCCAATGAAAACTTCTGATCAAGTAGCCTTCCCCGCCTGCTATCGTGATGTGATCATGATTGCGCCCAATTAAAAACACTTCTGGTGTCACGTGATGTTTTGTTTAAATTTCTCCCTCCACAGCGCCACTCAGTCGCATAATTCGCATTGGAAGGTGCTTTTTTCTTGCTGCATTTTCTGCCCTTGTTACTGCATTTTACCCTGCTCACGATGCCTAGGAAGCCTTCTGAGAACCCCAAGAAGCGTCGGCACCTCCCTCAGGCCACCAAGCTAGAAAGCATCGAGAGGAAGGAGAAAGGAGAGAGGAAAGTTGACATTGCCAAGGCCTATGACATGAATGAAGCCAACATGAGGACCATAATAAAAAACCAAGACAAGATCCTGGCAGCTGAAGGCAATCACACGGCACTTCATACCAGGTTTGCCGAGGATACAATGGTAAATTGGAACGGTAACATGGTAAAATTGCCGACGATACCACGGGCATTTGGAATTCATCTGGATGGATTCCTGCCGAGGATACGACGGGCAAAACAGTATGACCAAAACCCAGGCGACTCGACAGAGAATGTATCATACTACAGCATTGAACATTTAGCCTAACACTGAATGCATATTAATATTTTAGAATAAATATCAATCATTTTGAAACCTTTCTCATCGGCGTGCGTACCAGTTTATAAACAAAGTTGCTTCTCCTTATTCTCTACCGAGTCAGCGACAGTGATCACTTTCCACAGTCACAAGACGGGGCTCTGGCAACAGTGTGAGAAGCATGCACTTTGCCGAGGATTACAGAGTGCTAGGACAGGCAGAAGCAGGACCTTCCATGGCTGTGGACGAAGATAGTGATTCTGAGTGTGATTTTGAAGGATTTATGAGGGAGGTTGAGGAGGAGCAACAGCCATTACCCGCTAGTGACGCCAGCAGCCATCCTCCGGGGACCCAGTAGGACTACCTACAGCCTTGGATACCACCTTCCATTCCCAGCAAGCCCACCAACACTATCCTAAAAGGTTAGTTATTATTCATAGCACAGTATCATTTATTATAATTACAATAGTACCAATATATGTATAGGTATATGATAGGTATTTAGGGTGACTTTTCCGAGGGTTGCTGACATAATTGATTTTTCCCCATAAGTTGTATTGTTAGTCCAACATGTTTTTGGTCCAACACGTGACCCATGCATGACAATATTACCGTGCTGGACGCGAGGGTACTGTATATATTATTTGGTATAAGAATAGGGCATAGGGCTTATTTCAATGGATGAGATCAGTGGAAAATTCCAGGGAAGATTTTGGTGGGTAGTGGTGACCATCATCTATTCGTGATGTAGCGTTGCCTACCTCTTCCTTCACCTTTATCATTATTTTTCTGTGTGTGCCCTCCTCTTCTTATTTCAATCATCTTTCCTGTCACATTTAATTACTCTTCTTTCCTTTTTAGGTGGCTCTGCATTGATTGACAGGCCCAGTGGTTTCCTGTAAGCCTGAAAGCCATTTACAGTGCTGGGTGGTAACCATATAACCAACCCATATGTGTTCCCTACTTGTCATCGAGTGGGTTGGTGGATTGTTAGTGCACCTCCCTGTAAAACAACTAACTCAGAGTCAAATGGCCACCCCATATGGGAGTATGGTGTCTGGCTATAGGTAGATTGATAGATAGTTTATGTCTGGCCAAGTAGACCCATCAACTGCAGACAAGCAGCTGCCCCTGCAGGGCCTACCATGCAGTGAACTCACATTCTCTTGTGATAAACAGCACCTCACATCAGCGGGTCATGGAGAAGTGTGTGAAACTTTGGTTCTTAGATGAATGCTTCATTTGAGTTTCACCTATTTGACAGGGGCACTTTAGTAGTCTACACATCACCTTGTTATATGGTTACCACCCCAGGTAAATGGTTTCTTGGGTTACAGGAAACCATTAGGTTTGTCATTCAGTTTAGAGCCACCTGAAGTGGAAAGAAGCTGCACCCACAATTATTGTATTTATTTCTCACAGCCTGGTGGAACCTGGCAGGCTTACAGCAAATGGAATTGCTGTCACGGTTGCAAGGAGGGCTGGGCAGCAGTGGAGGGGGAGCAGGAGCAGCAGCGGTGGCAGCAGCAGCAGCTTCGGGTGGCCTTGGTGCATTTGGTGGCCTGCACCCGGAACACCTCATGAATCTAGAAATACTGCAGGCTCAGCATGGTATGTGAGAATGGAGTACATTGAAGATATGTAAATGGTAACTAAAAACAGGAATAGTCAGTCCCATATGTAGCCTCATTGAACTGTTAGAGGCTTAGATTAAGTTCCTATGCTCAAGAACATTTGACCCATGGATGATTGGAGGCCTCTTTATGGTGAATAAATGTACCCTCCTCTCTTATTTTGTAACATTTCTATCCTTTGCTGGTGATAACGGAAGTGCCATAATACATCATGAAGCAAACTTGGTAGGATGGTGACTCATTTAGATTATGCTAGAATAGGAGCATTCACAGTAAGGCACAGATACTACCTACAGCCAGGATTTTTAATTGCCAGTTTCATATTGCGGGCAATACATAATGCGCCCATACAAGTGTTTTTTCATAGTACAGTAATATTATGTACAAATTTTTCTCTTTCAAGGTGAGCCCCATGTCTACTAATGAGGTTACAAAATACTTTGTGATGTTCGAATGTTTTATGGTGTTGGCTGTATACGTCATGGGATGAAGATTTATCGGTTTTACACTTGTACGAATATTACTTGATTTATACTTTTATTCAGATACTCCCAGTGGTCACCAGCAAGCGTATTGAGAGAAAAAAAGTTGTTTCACCAGATAGTTGCTGCCTTCGGTACGACATGCTCTGCAGATCAAAGCACACCACTTGTTTTCTTGGATGTTTACCACACTTCTCTTCTTACAGTATTGGTTCTTTCTTGGCAGATGGGAACTTGGCTCAGGTTCTGACATCTCTCGCACCGTTCTCTCTTGTTATCTTCTTTTCTGAGTTTGATCTGCAGTCAGTCGCAGCACATATAAAGTGTCATAGTGAATGTTGACAAAAGTCTGTCGACAAATGCTCGTACGCCAGGCACCTTGGAACTCATGAGCCAAGACCGAATTCAGTATTTTTTTACAGCAGATAAATCTGCAAATTGACTTGACCGCAATGTCTATGACTTTACAATGGTGAAAGTTCATATAAAGACGAATACTAATACTGTATAGGATGAGCTTTTGTGTCTGAGTTTCCCCCCCAACTAAGTCCTATACCCAGCCAAATGAGTCCAAAAATGAGTTTCTAGCTCACCTAAACCTCCAAATAGCTTTAAAACAAGCTAAACTAAGCCTAGAAGCAGTTTGCAACTCACCTAAACCCAAAAATAATATCTGAAAATATCCAAATATGTCTGGAAAAAAATCAAACAGTAAACTGTATCCCAAAATGACAATGTTCACTCCACCTATGACTAAAACACATTAATATAAGTCAAAAAATAGTTTACAAATCAACCTAAACAAATTTTAAGTCTGAAATATCATCAAAATCAGTAAAAACAAAAATCTAAACCCATCATTAAACCGGGATTTGGCCATTGTTAGGCTGTTGCCTCTAGGATTATTCTAGATCAGGGTATACCTGTATAAGGTGTACATCGATATATGATACCCCTAGATGCGATACCCCGACTTAATGATGGGGGTAGAAATACCACCATACCCTACCTAATGATGGCCAAACCCCGGTTAAACGATGGGTTTTTATTTTTATTTTTTTTTTACCGATTTTGATGACAGACTAAAATTGTATTTAGGTTGATTTATAAAATTTTTTAGACTTAGAATAATGTGTTTTAACCATAGGTGGGGTGAACATTGTCATTTTGGGGTACAGTTCACTAAGCTTGACTTTTTCCAGACTTATATTTGACGATGTTCATATTTTATTTGTTGGTTTTAGTGAGTTACTGTATATACAGGTGTTGGGCTTAGGTTAGCTTCTTTTACAGCTGTTAGGCCATTTGAATTGGCTTTAAACTTGTTTTGGACTCATTTGGGTGGGTTTAGGACTTGGTTGGGGGAAACCCAAGGCTCGGAAATGCATCCCTATACTTTACATGTAAAATCTACCTTAAGATACGATACCCCGCCTAATGATGGGGGGTTTTACTTAACCAGTTGCATCTTGAAACTGGGGTATACCGTATAAATAAATAAATAAATATATATATATATATTATATATATATCTTTATCTATCTATCTATCTATCTATATATTATATATGTACTGCACAGTGGGCTTGCACAGTACATTTGATCACAGTGTGCGAATTGCATAGTACACGAATGACCAAAAATCATAACCATAAAACTTTGAATGCGCAAGGTTATCCCACAATATGTGAGGCAGAGGCAAGGAGTGACCCAAAACCGCTATTTTCCGAGACTTCATGACCCTCCTTCCGACACAACTTGCCCATCATGTCTTAGAGGCTCATGGGGCAGTTGCTCAAGAAGAGTCTACAATAAGATCTCACCAATAACAACTTCGACAATAATGTTTTCAACAATAACAGCAAGTTAGAATAGATGCCCAGTTTCTATAATAACGTTTGGTTTCACTTGAATGATGGTTATTTTGTGAATGCCAAGTTGTTATACTACAAATGTGTCTGTAAGAAGATGAGGAATGATACAGACAAACAAGAAAAGATGAAGGAAGTTGCCAGTAATGTGAGCAGTAGCGAGGAGGAGATGGAAGATCCCCCTCCCTCACCACCTCTCCTGACTCGCCCGCCACCTTCCCCTTTGCCTCCACTGCCCCAGCTGACTCACCAGCTGCCACTCCCTCCACCTCCACAGCCCCACCTGACTCACCTGCTTCACCTAGCATACCTGCAACCTCCACCATAATGACTGTTGCTGCATTCAGGAAGAAATATAACATTTGACAGGCCATAAATTTCTTCGTCAAAGCCTGGAATAATACAACACTGGCAACTGTTAAGACACGGATGGTGTGGTGGGGGCACTCTAAGTGTGTTGCTGCACCTCGGAACCCCTGCTGTTTAAGTCCATCAGGCTTGTTTTAAGGTGACTGACCATATTTTTGTTATTTCAGCTGTGTCTGTAGTATATTTCTTTAAAATTTTCCCTTTATTATCTAAGGTTAAAAAAAATCAAGGTTTGAGGGGGTCCTGCCCATATGTTATTTTTCCCATAAGATTATGTATTCACAGGACACAAAATCACAGTGTTGGAGGTTGTGGAATGCCCATCCACTCGTGCATTGTGTAAGCCCACTGTATATATATATGTACATACAGGGTGCAATGTGACGTATGACAATAGCTTACACCAGTGATCTGTCATGTCATTTTGAGTGTACTGTATTTTGTTCTATAAACATGTGCTCTCTGCGACCCCAGTTCAGCATCCAACATTTGACCTTTTAAGTGTAAAAGGTTTGTGGCTTGAATGTGTCATCGGGTGGGAGCTTCGTACGGCGATGGGAGACGAATACAGTACTATTAGTGTATATTGTACTGTACATAAAAATCCCATATCCTATTGGTACAGACAAGATTTAAGAAGAAACTTTATGTTGTCTAATTGATCCTTTAACAACAAGTCATGCATTCTTGCAGTTCTTTTGTACAAATTGGAGTCACGTGGAGAGACAGGCTGACGAATGAGGATATAAAGGAGCGTTGTGGTGTGGATGTGGATGTGATAGGAAGCATTATGAGGAACACACTGAGGTGGTTTGGCCATGTGGAGAGGATGGAGGGTGAAAGACTGACGAAGAGAGTGTATGTGAGTGAGGTGGAGGGGGGAAGAGGGAGGGGGAGGCCGAGGATGAGATGGAGGGATGGGGTGGAGAGGTATATGAGAGAGGGGGGTGTGAGTTGGGAGCAGGGCACTGAAATGGCGGGGGACAGGGCGACTTGGAGGCGATTTGTTTGTGGCCACCCCAAATGGGATTGAGGCGTCTGGCAATAGATAGATAGATAGATAGACTATAATTAAGGATTAAATTCAAATTTTAAGGATTGCAAGGGAGTAGGGAAGGAGGAGAGGCTCGTGTGTTGTTGCCAGTTATGTAATGTTTGGTTTGTAGGATATTTCTACCAGCATTATCATAATGCCCACAGTTCATTCAGTGAAGAAACATTATTATAAAGAGTGATTAGTGTCACTTTAAGTCAGGAATGATAATATTATTTATTACAATTTTTCTGTCTATATATCTATCTATTGCCAGATGCCTCAATCCCGTTCGGGGTGGCCACAAACAAATCGCCTCCATGTCGCCCTGTCCCTCTCCATTTCACTGCCCTGCTCCCAACTCACACCCCCCTCTCTCATATACCTCTCCACCCCATCCCTCCATCTCATCCTCGGCCTCCCCCTCCCACTTCCCCCCTCCACCTCACTCACATACACTCTCTTCGTCAGTCTTTCACCCTCCATCCTCTCCACATGGCCAAACCACCTCAGTGTATTCCTCCTACCGCTTCCTATCACATCCAAATCCACACCACAACGCTCCTTTATATTCTCATTTGTCAGCCTGTCTCTCCATGTGACTCCACAGGCTCCTCTTAAATAACTCATTTCCACTGCTGTCACTCTTGACTTGAGTCCTTCCAGCAACGTCCAAGCTTCACTTCCATTCATTAGAGTTGGTATCACAATACTGACATGTAGTAACTTTTTCACTTCCATGCTCTGCTGCAAGTAAATGTGGCACCATTCCTTTCATCTGATGGTGTCATGAGAATAGTGATGCAGGGTTGCCAATTTAATGACTTTGTAGCTAGATCTATTTTTTGTTTCTATCTAGCGGCACTATTTATAATCTGGCAACATGATATCTATCTACATTCTAGATAATTTGGCCATTTTTAGGTGAAATTCTAGAGATTTAATTGTATTTTCTAGTGATGTTTTGCAGTGTTTATTATCTAGCGACATACTAGAAAGTTTTGAGGACTAAATTAGAAAGATTGGTAATATAGATTTGGCAACCTTGCGTCCACGGTGTTATTTGATCGGGAAAATTTGTAGGTGAGGCACAGACTTCAAATACGGCTCTCCTTGTTCAATTGTTCACTGGGTTCAGCTTTACTTGTTCATGAAACAGCATGCCACATACGTACAGCAATGATGAATATGCAGATATCATCTATTTATACGGATTCTGCGATGGTGAATGTCAGTGCTGCAGCCAGGGAATACAGAGGGAGAAACCCAAACAGATGTCCAGATGCTCGAGTTTTCTGTAGTATCTATTAGCATCTTCACAACACTGGTAGTGTCCCTAGAATTAATTTGAGGGCAGAACACATAGATAAACAAGATAAAGAATGACAGATAGTGCTTGCCATATTAAAGAGCCCAGACATAAGTACAGTACAAGAAGAATTTCCTCATGTCTCCTTGTTTCCCACAGAACAGTTTGGAGGACATTCAGAAGGCAGGTTCTGAAACCATATCATCTACAAGATGTTCAGTATCTTGAATATTTCAATAGACAGCTTGTGCACTGTACGTGGCTAGAAAATAATCCTCAGATCGTGAAGTACATCCTGTATACCAACGAAGCCATATTTACCCGTGGTAGCCTACGTAATACACGTAGTGAACACTGGTGGTCAGAAGAAAATCCTCACAAAACAACAGAAACCAGCCTCCAGCATTTATTTTCTCTCAGTGTCTGGTGTGGCATCAGAGATGAACATTTGATTGGACTGTACATCTTTGAAGATAAACTGACTGGGGATGCATATGTAAGTTTTCTGATGGATGACTTTCTTGTACTCTTAGAAGATGGTCCTCTGGCTAAACCATGACGAATTATCTTCTAGCATGACCGTGCACCTCCACAGCAGACAGGGAGCACCTGGATCAAGCATTTCTCGGTCACTGGATTGGTTGAGGAGGTCCCCAGTCATGGCCTGCTAGATCACCCAACCTGACACCACTTGATTTTTATCTGTGGGGCCACATGAGGATACTTGTGTACAAATGGAAAAGCAACACCAAACAAGAACTTCTTGCATGAGTAATGGAAGTGATCTAGAACAACCCAGCAGTTATGAGGAAGATGACCCAATCAGTGATGAAGCATGCAAGATTATGCGTTGAAAGTGGTGGTGAGCACTTTGAGCACTTGATGTAGGCCTCATCAAGTAAGACCACCTAAACCAGAGAAGAATGAAAACCAAAGGGTGCCTGGAGAAAGGCCACATCAAAGAATTCATCAAGTTTGTACATTAAACAATGTATAAATACTATATATAATCACCAAAACTGCTGTAAACCTTACCACTGAAAGAGAGAGAGAGAGAGAGAGACAGTGAGATAATGAGAGAGCACCTTTTGTTCCAGATTTACTGTATACTGCTTATTTTACCACTGTAAATACTCAGCTGTTAAAGCAAAACATTAAATATTAAGATAAAAACAAAAAACTTTCACTACCCGAATACAGTACAATCCCAGTTCATCAGAAAGCTTGGGGAATTAACCTTCCTGGTTACATATTTTTCCCGTATTTCTGATATTCAAATCAAGTCTATAGAAAGGCTATAATTCTCACAGCAGTAAATACAATTCAGGTACTCACCACTCACATCAAAGGCCACACTAAGAGACTCCATCTGAAAAATTGCCTCGAAAACACACACCATGGTCATAATGCACGTGCATGCAATACCTAGCAGTACTGCAAAATGCACAACTCTTCTGTTAACTACCGAATTATTCGGTGTATGTACTGTACTCATAGAAATGGAAAATAAAGAAAACCTTGAACATTTATTGGTGAACTGAAAATCTTGAACATTTATTGGTGAACTGATGTTATGTTAAGACTGCACTGTAGAGTTATCACGACACCTGTGTCCTCACATGAGCTTTGTTACGGTCCCGGCCCCAACTGACCGCCACCATTCCACCCATCACCCACCAGTCAGCTGTTTTGCGCCATTCTGTTAACTACCGAAGTATTAATTGTATGTTCTGTACTCATAAAATTGGAAAAATAAGAAATAAAATCTTGAACATTTATTGGTGAACTGAGGTTAAGACTGCACTGTAGAATTATCATGACACTGTGCCCCCACATGAGCATTGTTTATAGTCCCGGCCTCGACTGTTCTTCCCCACCTGATCGCCATCATTTCACCCCTCACCCACCAATCAGCTGTTTTGCGCAATATAAAATAAATGATGTACAAAGTGCAAGCATATTATTTTTTTTTCTTCCAACAAAGTAAACATTCATTCCTATTAACATTTTTTTTTTTTTTTCTGCCAGCACATATGCTTTCTAAGATGAATTAATGTGGTGCAAGTTAAGAGTCGGTCGGTTAGGAAAATAATCACACCGGCGTTTGCTGTTTGCTGATTTGCATTCCCGAGGTGTCTGGTTTACGAATTCCATGCCTGTCTTTGAGACGATTTAACTATCCAGTACTGAAATCACACTCCACTTCTGTATGCATTTTACTGTGAAACTCTCTTGCTTTTTCTTGTATAAGAGGACCAGAAATAACGTGCTTCCTTAGATCTTGCTAAGCAAAACCACTCTTACAATGAAGAGTATGCCATTTTTTTCAGTGGACTTACTTGTGCTTGTAAGGGGTTGGCAATAGCCAACACCTACTTTCGGCATAAGATGATCCACCGGTATACATGGAGAGTAATGAGGAGGATGGATGGTGAACTTGTTGAACAAAGGGCAGTGATAGACTACGTGTGTGTGGATGAGCGAATGAGAAGACAAGTGTTGGATGCAAGAGTGTGGAGAGGGTGGGGGAATGGAGTCTCGGACCATCACTTAGTGATGGCCAAGGTAGAGCTGCAAAGAAAGTGGTTGAGGAGACGAAGGGGAAGACAGGAGGAAGCAACTCCTGTGAGAAGAGTGGAGAAATTGCAAGATAGTGAGAAAATGACAGAGTATAAGAGCATAGTGGAAGAAAGACTGGGAAGGTATGAGCTAGAGCAGATGGAAGGGGTGGAAGACGTATGTAAGATATTCACGGAAGAGATAGGCGCAGCGTGTGAGGCGGTTTGTGGAGTGAGGAGGAGATGCAAGGGTGTGCAAGGGACAGCATGGTGGAATGATGAGGTTAAACGAGCTGTGGAACAAAAGAAGAAGGCATATAGTGAATGGTTAGCGAGTAGAGGTAGGGGAGAAGATGAGAGAGAGAAGAGAGAGGTATATGTGAGCAGGAGAAGGGAGGTTAAGAGACTGGTGAAGGAGAGTAAAAAGAAAGTGGATGAGGAGTTTGGGAGGAATCTGAGTGTGAAATGGAGGAAGAGTAAGAAATTGTTTTGGAAGGAGGTAAAGAAAGTAAGGCAGTGTGAAAGGGGAAATAGTAGGGGAGTGAAAGATAGGCATAACAGATTGTTGGTGGAGAAGAGAGAGAAACTGAGGAGATGGAAGGAGCACTTTGAGGATTTGTTGAATGTGGAGAGTGAGAGCAGTGCGAGTATAAGTGGTTGGGGAATGGCTGGGAGAAGAAGAGATGAGAGGAGGGAGGAAGAGATCAGTAGGGCGGAAGTAGTGGAAGCGATGAAGAATGTTAAGTTGGGAAAGGCCCCAGGAATTGATGGAGTGTGTGGTGAAATGCTTAGGTATGGGGGTGAGATTGTTGTGGAGTGGATATGGAAGTTGTGTAGATTGGCTTGGGAAGAGGGAAGGGTTCCAGAGGACTGGAAATCAGGTATAATTGTTCCTTTATACAAAGGAAAAGGGGAGAGAGAAGTATGTGGTAACCATAGGGGTATTTGCCTACTTAGTGTGACTGGTAAAATATATGGTAAAATACTCATTGATAGAGGTAGGCATATGACAGAGGAGCTAGTTGGAGAAGAACAAGGGGGATTTAGGAAGGGAAAAGGGTGTGTAGATCAGATATTTGTTCTAAGATGTTTAGTGGAGAAGTATCTAGAGAAGGGAAGGAAAGTGTATGCTGCCTTTATGGACTTGGAGAAAGCTTATGACAGAATAGATAGGCAAGGTATGTGGAAGGTATTAAGAATATATGGAGTGGAGGGGAAATTGTTGAGTGCTGTGAAGAGTATGTACGAGGGAGCTAGGGTTACGGTGCGAGTGGATGGTGAGCTGAGTGAGTTCTTTGATCTCAGTGTGGGACTGAAACAGGGTTGTGTGATGTCTCCATGGCTGTTTAATATATACATGGATGGGGTTGTAAAGGAGGTGCAGGGTAGGGCAGTGGATGTGGGGGTGGCTCTAATGAATGAGGGTGAGATTTGGAAGCTTCCGATGTTGCTGTTTGCTGATGATACGGTACTGTTGAGTGAAGATGAGTGGGAGTTGCAAGGTTTGGTGAATGAATCTGGGACAGTGTGTAGGAGGAGGAGTCTGAAAGTTAATGTAAACAAAAGTAAAGTTCTGGTGTTTGAGAGGAATGAAGTCACAGAGTGTGCAGTGAGGTTGGATGGTGAGGATATGGAGAATGTGAGTGCATTCAAGTACTTGGGTAGTGTAATGAGTAAGGATGGAACTTTGGGGGATGAAGTGCGTGAAAGGGTACAGCAGGGAAGGAAGGTCGTTGGTACACTGAAAGCAGTGATAAGAAATAGGGAGGTGAGTATGGAAGTTAAGAAGTCACTGCATGATAGTATTGTGATCCCTACCCTGATGTATGGAAGCAAGGCATGGACCGTGCAAGAGGGGAACAAGTCAAGAGTGAGAGCAGTGGAAATGAGTTACTTGAGAGGAGCATGTGGAGTGACGTGGAGGGACAGATTGACGAATGAAGAAGTGAAGGAACGCTGTAGGGTGGATGTGGATGTGGTTGAGAAGATTAGGAGAAATACACTGAGGTGGTTTGGACATGTGGAGAGAATGGAGAATGAAAGACTGACTAAGAGGGTGTATGTAGGTGAGGTGGAGGGAGGGAGAGGGAGAGGTAGACCGAGGATGAGGTGGAGGGATGGAGTTGAGAGGTATATGAGGGAGGGGGGGGTGAGTTGGGGGAAGGGTAGTCAAATGGCGGGTGACATGGAGGGATGGAGTTGAGAGGTATATGAGGGAGGGGGGGGTGAGTTGGGGGGAGGGTAGTCAAATGGCGGGTGACAGAGTGACTTGGAGGCGTTTTGTCTGCGGCCACCCTTTGCGGGATTAGGGCGTCGGGCTATAGATAGATAGATAGACTTACTTGTTTCGCTTTTCATGAAAAATTCATTGAGCTTGGATGCTTGGGTCTTGATATCATAAATCATTGAATTTCCTACATTATATTCAGTCATCAGTGTTTTATAATGTTCGCCTTTTTCAAGTCTATTGCATATGTCCAGCTTCTGTTTCAAGGTAAGCATGACACGCTTATGTTTAGTTTGCTCTTTAGGCATTTTGGAGTGTAGAAATTACCGTCCATCAGAGCAGCACAACAGCAAGAGAGCTTGTTTACTGTCTGATGGTAAAAAGCAGACTGGTGATTTGTGGAGGGTGTGGAGGATGACTGAATTCAAGCAGGGGAAAGAGGGGTAGAGGAGGGGTGGTTAAGAGGATTTACATTAGCCGGAAATGCCTTCACCTTGATTTGTCTGACTTCACCCAGCCTCGTGTGACATGAAAAAACGGCGGGTTGGCGGTCCATTCAAATTGGCGTACAGTTATACCTTACTGACACATTCACCAGCCCTTGAATTTTCCCGTTTTTCTGAGTAGTCCGTTTGTCTGGATACCAGATAGCAGGGATTGTACTGTACTAGTACACCTTTCATGGGTTGTGTGGCTGAGTTGCTTTATCTAATGAGAAAATCACTAATTAATAGGAAAAATGAACAATGGAACAAGGTAAACATAACCTTGGGGGGGGGGAACTGACCAGTCGTTAATTATGAGTTCGGCAATTATGGGGTTCTACTTAATGAAAAAAAAAGTTTAGGTGACCAACCTGACTGGCTCTGACAGAGATAACAATGCTCTGTACCACGGGAGTAGCAACCTAAGATGCGGACATGAGGTGGGAGACCACCAAAAAACAATGGAGGATGCCCCAAGCAGCCAATGGGGATACATATGGATGTGATGTCATGCAATCAATCACAGTGCACTGCTCGCCTGACGTCATCACGCACGTTATTTGACTTTCGGCAGACCATCTGGGAGCTCCACCGCCCTACAACTCGCTGCAGTATATCTGTTTGTGATCGTGATATATATTTTTTGGTCACATTGTAGGTTACCATGTAAGTACAGATCCATATTACTCGATACAGCGTTACAGGAGGGAGCAGTGTACGTAAAACCCACGGGCTCATGTTGTCACATTCCGTGTTAGCATTTTATGCATATTGTATCAATAACCCTGGTAGTGATTATCATACTTAAAAATTATTTTACAGTACAGTATAACTAATATGCATTGGTAGCTAGCTTCCATAGAAAGATCATAAACTAATTAAAAAATAAAAGATGAAGAATTATTGTTAAGATGTAGAGGTTGGAAAAGAGCAGAAACAAGAGATGAATAAAGTAAAGAAACAAGAGAGCATTTGGGATGGGAGAGGGTTCAGATTTCTAAACCCATTCCTTCATTCTACAAGTTAATAACATTTTATGCTTACAGTGTGGATTAGTAATGGGTACAGAACTCAGAATATTTTCCCATCCCAAATGTTTTCTTGTGTCTGTGCTTTATTTGTCTCTTGTTTCAGAACATTTTCCATCCCTACAACTAAACAATCATTTTAGAATCAGATTTTTGCTTTGTGTTTTATATTACAAAACCCTACACTGCAGCAAAGTATAAACAGCTGCACTGCTTTATACAAAATGCCTTGAAAATATACCCCATCCACCACCCAATTCATGATTATACTGATGTATTCATAAATGCACAGCTTTCATGGCCATTCACTCTTCTTCAGACAATACTCTACAGGAACCCCCAAGAAACACATCGTGCAGAAACTTTACAAAAACTCAAATGTTAACCTTGATTGGCTGTCATGTGGCTGTCACGTTTCTTTACTTTATTTTCAACACAAACTGTACCACAAATGCAATTTAGTTTGCCTACACTGTTGTGCTTCCCTCACACTTTGACTCTTACATACTTTTTGTTTTTCATTTTCACAACACAGACCATCTTTCAACATAACAGGGGATCTATGAGAATGCCTAGCTGAACCTGAAGATCAGTAAGAGTGCCTTCCTGAAAGTAGGCAGATTACTGTAATACATTGCTTTCATAATTATATATTGGACCAGAGACCACAGCGACTACAAAAAAACATTGGAAATAATGCAAGCTGCAGCTAATAATGCAAGACCCAAGGGTGTTTAGTCTGTGCTGTAGTGAGGAAATCCTCTTATTGTACCCAGGAGGTAAAGCTAGAGCTGTTTACAAGTTACTGCTATTTTATATGCTTTAACTCTCTCTGGTCAGAGTAGCGAAGGGCTACCTTAAACAAGTTAAGAGTATTCCACAGTGATATACTGAAAAGAATGATCAGGTTTTTAAGATGGACGAGCTCACCCTGGACCTTTGTCACATACTGTACAATATAAAGAGTCTAGACATGATCAGAAGAAACTCTGTATATAGCCTCATGTTAAGAATTGAACAGTCATCCAGCTCTGTTATCACTGCAGTTATCTTTATGATCACTTATGAATTTGCTTTATATCATAATCACTACTATCATAACTACCATTATCATTACTGTTAT
This sequence comes from Coenobita brevimanus, assembly GCF_032717465.1. Taxonomy (NCBI): domain Eukaryota; kingdom Metazoa; phylum Arthropoda; class Malacostraca; order Decapoda; family Coenobitidae; genus Coenobita; species Coenobita brevimanus. The sequence goes on from NC_137018.1 coordinate 39,491,108, forward strand.
AGTGATTATTAATATTACTACAGTTATTACTATTACAGTACTACCAGGGGCACACCCGGGGGGGGCCTGGGCCCGGGGGCCCCCCCCCTTGCTCTCTGGGTCCTTAAAAAATTTGTATATATTTATTTTGATAACAGCAAAACATGAAATATTTACAAGTATAAACAAAGAGTAACACATGAGCCAGCATCTCTCTAACTCTAAACCTGCATATGACCTCCCAGTAATTATCGGATTACCTGACCTCACCTCACTACGGGCCCCCCCTCCCTTAGGAAATTTCTGGATGCACCCCTGAGTACTACTGTTTTTCCTTATTGCTGAAAGCAAGTACAATAATATTATGTATTATCAATAATATTAGGATACATTATAACCTTCATCTATTATCAAATAATCTGCACCATTATAATATACATGCAACATATAAATATCCTTTTTTTCAAGTCATAACAATGTCTGTTTTTGGATGAAATAGTTATTATTATTATTATTAGTATACAGGTTATTTGAAAACAGTGTGAGGATTTCCCATGTTTATCCTGAGAGATTGACATCATATACTGGTATCGTATGGAGCTGAATTTTTTTGTGAAAATAGACTTCATGCTATGTTAAGAATTGTAACTGTGAATTCATCTCAACTTGGAACAAAATGGCACTGGTTTGTCCAAAACCACCATATATGCAAATTGCTTGTAGTTTACTCTCCTGAAAAGTGTGCCGCTGCTGTTGAGGCATGCCTTAATTCTGACTCCAAAGTTTTGGGCCAGATTCCTCAGGGTCACAGGGGTGACATGCTGGACATAGTTGACCACCTTCAGCTTGAGCTGGGCCAGTGTAACGGGGTTGTCAGTGTATTCATAGTCCTTGGCAGCCCCACAGAGCCAGAAGTCCAACAGGTTGAGGTCAGAGCTGTGGGGCAACCACTCGTGGTTGGTGCCAAGGACAGTGAGCAGTTCTTGAAGAGCTTGTACAGATTGGCAGGTATGTCAGTTCCAATGTGAGGAGGGTCCCATCGTGCATAAGCCAGGCCATAGGAGAGCTGATTGCACAAAGAGGGTTGCACTGATAACTTCATGGTACATTTTGGCATTCAGTGACAGTTTGACCACGATCTTCATACCAAGAGGGACCTAGTAGTTCATATCTGGCATTGTAGACCATAAAGGAAATGGCCTTTAGGCCCTTCAATTGCCTCTCACTGGCCTCCTCAAGTGGCTCAGTATCCCAGAAAACATTGGTGTGATTGTTGGTGGCACCACTGAGGTGAGAGTGTGCTGTGTTGGAGAGCCAGATGTTGATCAGCCAGCCTGGATTGCATTCCAGTTTATTGCCAAGCCATTTGCTCATGGCTTGCCTCATTTACATGATTACAGCTGTTAGTTAGTAATCATGATAGATATGATGTAAGGGAATGACTTGAGTCTGTTATTCATATTATGCAGCACACGTAGGATAACAATCCCAGTTCTTGGGAACGACAGTGAAATTTTGGGGGGCTTTAGTAGCTGAGTTTCACACTGCATCAGTGCTGGCTTAGGTTTTTATAATTGCTTCTGGATGTCCACTTTTGTCCTTGTGTGGCTGTTGTGGACAGTACCCTTGCCTTCAGAGTGGTTTGCAAGCCCATGTTATATTATTGGCTCTAGGTGCATTATGTGTGTGGACTCTGAATTCGTGGCAGGATTTGGTCTCTTACTAGAATTAGACTGTTTTGACTTTTTGCTTTGCTGTGAAAACTATTCTAGCTGGAAACTGTTACTTCACTGAAGTAACATGGCGTAGTCCCATCACCAAAACCATTTCGAGCAAGGGTGCAGGGGGGGAAAAAAAAATCAAATTCTTACACTTTTTCTTAATATCCTATACACTGCCCATTTTGCAGTATGTTTAGATGGTGCCATTTTGATTAGACCTGAAGAAAATATTACTGACAATTTTTTTCAGCAGCAGCCATGGCAGCAGCTCTCTCCAGCAGCAAGGCCTCCAGTAGCAAGAGTAGCACAAAGAGCAGCTCTAAAAGTGTGAGTAGTGGGTCCAAGGGTATCACTAGCACACTTAGCTATCGAGGGTCTCCAGCTGCTACTACCACCACCTACTCCAGTCGCCATCACCAGGACCCTCCCAGCAGTAGCAGTCGGACGGCCCTGGATATTAGCCGTCTGGCTGCCTCTTCACATTCATCCGCCTCCGCTGCGTCTTCCACCCCCACCAGAACACCATCATATCCCTATACAACCCTTGCTGGCTCGCATCGCTACAGGTCTGCATAGAATTAGTTCATTGGATTAGGAATCAAAATTTTTATGTTAATGAAAGGATTTTTATATTTTTTTATTGTGCCTGTTTATTATATACTATATACAGTACACAGTCATGTCTCCCGTTACAATTAAAAATCATGCTTTTTAATCAAAGTTACTGTCAGATTATAATAATCAAATGAATATTTTAATTCGCAGAGAGTATTGTCTAGAATTGAACATGTTTAAGGCAGAGGATGTAGATAGAGGAATTTAAACATTTGTTGTGGCATATTGCAGTGCTAGTGCTATGTTATTGATACAATGTAGATCACAGTACTCTAATATGTTATCTGCTCTGCTTAGTTCCACGGTGGGTGGTCCTGAGAGCTCGTCATCACATCATTCTGACCTGGGCACCTCCCCGAGCTTGTCCTATGGCATTGCTAGTCTCATTGCAGACAAGCACCCATCCTCATCCAAACATCATGCATCATCATCGTCATCATCTGGTAACTCCAGCAGCACTTCATCATCTCAGGCCGAGGTAAGGTGCTGTCTATTCCAGCCAGCTGGTAACAATATTGGTGTAAGTTTACAGTACAGAACATTGAGAGAGTAATGACAGAGGAGTGCAGGACAGATAGGTAGGTACTGAATGAGGAGAATGTAGAAAGAGTAGTATGGTAAACAAACTGATATATAAGAACTGAGGATATAATTTCTAGAATTCAATGTCAGGTGGATCTCTTCACAGGCCTCAGATGCTAAGAATAATATCAGATGCCTTTAATATATTTCAGCTGATATATAACAATATCATTTTCATATTACTAAGTTGATTCCCTCCCTCCTCTCCCAGATGCATTAATGTGGGCAATCCTCTGGCACTGAGTTTTGAAAAGCTTCTGTAATTTATATTACTCTGTTAGCTGTTGTTATCCCATTTCACATTTCCTGAGACTGATTTTAACCACTGCACCCAGGGATTTTTTTTTTTTAAATCTTTTTTTTGCCATTTGATGATTTTATTCAGCTTAGGATAGAGTGCTGAGACTGGAGTGGTTAAATATCTCTGTATAAACCCTTTATATTCTAGAGGCCTCTCCTAAGCTGATTATAGTAATCTGGTATCAGTGGTAATAAACTAAAATAGATTTCACTTGGACTTAAGGGGTTAATAAAAGTATGAGGGCATTCCAAATGCAGCAGTTTGTGTTCTTTTTCCACATTAAATCTTGAGTTCATTCATATGCTTAGGACACTGAGCTGCAGAATGGTTTAGTGTGAAACCTGTCTGCTTCATGTTGGTAGATTGTGCTTCCTTTATATATATATATATATATATATATATATATATATATATATAAAGAAAGAAATGTATATGAATTTCTTACTTGAACAGTGCTTCTTTTGGTGTAGTGGTTGTATGGATATGGACAATAACTTGCAGGCATACAGAGCTTAAAAAGTGAGTGCTAGTTAAGAGAGTAATATTATAAAAGCTGAATATGATAATTTTCATCATCATCATCCCAACCCTTCTCCCACCCTCAAACTTGGAACTTCCAGTTTGAAATTATAAAATCTGAAGTTACAGAGTGAGAAAACCTTATATTACAAGTACTGTATGTATATTTTGTAACTACCATAATTGTTTGGATATAGTTATCCTTTTTTTTTTTTTTTTTTTTTTAAATGCAGCACATACAGTGCTGTCAAGTGACTAACAGTAAATCAGGATAAATGTTAAGGTTTGACATCCAGTGTACTCACTGCTTTTTCAGTAATAATTGTAGTTTTAACCCCTCCGTGGCCGCCGGCGTCAAATGATGTTTAGCCGATCAGTGGCCGCAGGCGTCATTTGAGCGCAGCCTGTAAAAAACTGCAAAAATTTTTGGGAAGTGAACGAACGTTCTGAACGTCTTCACACTGACCTACACTACACTCCCATACACCTCATCAAGCAGTTCAAAGCCTGCTGCTGTGATGAGTGGATTTTCGATTTTTTCATTCCTAGCCATGCCTAAACAAGCACAACTACACCCATTATCTCGACCCAGGCAGAACATATCACCTTTGTCTTCTCTTGCAAAACACACACACAACCACCTGTTTATGATTATGAAGTAATACAGGCACATACAAAAAAAGACATGATAATAAGTGAAAAATACATTTTTGTCTTGGTATCTTTACCTGTTTGCTCAGGTTTGCTGTAATGGTTTGGATCATTTGATGCAGTGCAACTTGTAGAAAACTGTGAAAACCATCGGGAAGTGAACAAAAATCTGGGACATGAGACTGACCTTGACTTCACCCTCTCACATATCATCTGTCAGTTCACTACCTGCTGTCATGATGAGTGGATGTACGACTTTTTCGTTCATGGCCATGCCTAAAAACGCATAGTTACACCCATTATCTCGACTCAAGTCAGAAAATACAATCATTTTCCTCCTTTGCAAAACGCACACAACCACCCTGTTTACGAGACAGCCATGTATATTGTGAAAATAACAAGGTAAAATGATAAAGATGAACGTAAAATGATAAAGATGATCATGTTATTACGGAAAAAATACGCTTTCCCTCGTCAGTAAACTTATTTATTTCTGCTTTGTATCAGTATTTGTAATAATTAGACTTCTGAAACTGCATTACGATTCTATTTTTAGCCATGCTCGTGGTGTGGGAGCTCGAAGTTGTGACTCAACTTCCGCATTGCTAATCGGAACTGACCCTCCACTTTATTCTCCTGTGGCAGAGTCTAACCTTGGAGGACATGCAGTTTTCTCATTTAGGACCAAAAATTCAACTCTTTCACTCCTTTTTCCAAGCATGGGCACAACGATAACGTAAAAAATAGCACAAAACTACCATAAACATTTTTTATCAAAAAGGTGAAAAAATATTCATAATTTTTTTTCCAGCCATTCCTAACAGATTATGTACTGAAATCATTTGATATCATCATATCTCATATATGCACAACATTTCAGCACAATTCATATTGTTTTGGGAGGTAAAAAAAAAAATAACAACACCTGCCCAGTTGCATTGCAGCAGCGCCCCTGGGCGGCGATATCGGTTGCCGATATATCTGCAACTTCCATGCTCCATTGCAAGCCATAAAATGCGTCTAGGAAGCTGGGATTTGCACTGTTAGGTACAACTGAACTTTCTCTTCAATATGGCAAGAAAAAAAAAAATCAATTTTTGAAACTTCAAAAAATGGCCCTGGCGTTGGCTTGGTGAGCACGGAAAATTCCAGGCCCTCGGCCACGGAGGGGTTAATTGTAGCATTGAGGTACAGTTAAACTTCAGCTATTCAGATTAGTCATGGATGAATGGTATTAGTGCTTTTCCAGGTGCATTGTATTCTGAAGCTCTGTATTTGCTTGAGAAAGAAATGGTATTTTATGAACATCAAAGTACAGCAAATGGTAGTGCATAACATCAGCTAGGACTGTTACTGAGTGAACTGAAACTGATAACTGTAATTCCTTATTCATGCAAACCTGCAGTTTAGAATTTCAGCATGTGATGGTGTGCCAAGCTCAGTGATATAGTACAGTTTATCAGGATAATTGGGGGTTTACTGTACACATATGATATTGGTTTGCAGATTTTTAACATCAGTGTTACTGAATTCATATGAGTTTACTTAACCAGTTACTGAGAGCAGAGATGTCATACCTTAAAAAAAAAAAAATACTCTCATATGTGTGCTTTTTATGTGAGCATACACTCCTTTTTTTTCTTAATGACTATTACCATGCTCATATAAATCATGACTTTTATCTACTTTGTGTGAGAATGTTTAGGTGTAAAGGATGGTGTGTACACATACTTTGAAATCTATAGTACTCTTCCATACTGAACAAGTAGAAATGTAATGTTGATCTTTTTCTTTGTGTTTACTTCAGTGCAGTATTGTTCTTGTGGTAGCTTCTAATCAGCTGATAGTATGATTGCTGTACTTAAGTACTGGTAGCTCTGATATTGCTCTTATACACTGTAGCATAAAATTGTTGGTTAAATCATTTGGAATTTGTTAAGTTTTAAGAGAAAAATACTGTATTTGTGAAGTATCAAATGATTTTACTGTAGCAATTCATGCTTAAAAGAAGTATCTGCATTTACAGTAGTTGGACACTATCCTTAAACAGCTCATTTAATGACAAGTTTCACTTACTGATATCATCATACTTAATAGCCTTTACTGAAGCCTGTAGAGTAGTTTCCTTTGAAATCCGGATTGATGTTTATGATTCTGTGTTTATACTTGCGAATATGGAATCATAAATGAGCTAATTTTGAAGAAGTAAGATATTGAGCATGCTTTTACCTCTTTGTTTCATTACACACTGTATTCAGGATTTAATTGAATGTTGTTTGACTGACTTTCAGTGCAATGAACATATGCCTTAATGATCATTATATACATTAACTTTTATTTTAAATAATGAATCAACTTTTTATAATAATCCTGCTATGTTCAGCTTAGCATTTATACTTGCTTTCTAAACTCCCCACTTGGGTACTTGCCACTGTTTTTATACTAGATGGAGCAATCTCATTACTTCACTAGTGTGTGGTGTGTGATGATGGATGTGATTATTCCCTCTATTACTCCTCTTGTAGGCATTCAAGTAGGCTGGATCTTAGTGTTTGGACCAGTGGCTATTCTCTTATATACCATGTTTGTTCATTTATATACCATGGTTATGCACTACCGGTATCATATATTTGCATCAACTTGATGACTCTTCACTCTGGTTCTGAAACATCTTTGATGGTCTTGTGTGCTTTGTTTTGAAACATTAAGTATTCTCACCTTGTGTGCATTTGTGTGTGCACATGTATGCATGCTTATGTGTATGAAGGTATTTTTTTTTTATTATATTTTTATGTAACACTTTGTATCTATGTTGCCAGATGCTTAATATTAAAACTTAGCCAGGATATGTAGCTGCAAAACTGGATGATAAGGTTTGGACATTCTAAACTACTAAAAGGGTGTCTGAATAGGCAGTTCCAGGTATACATAGGAAGCATACTCTGACAGCTCTTATTTTCCATTCATCTTGATCTACAGTCAGTTAATTTGTGTCTTAAATCCCTGAAAAAATATCTTGAACAGCAAAATATAAGTAGCATATTATGGCTATTATCATTTTTTAATTGGTACAGCTTTTTTGTCAGGGTAATGTATTTTGGATTGGACAAGGTCACAACTGACAGTTAACAACTTTACATGCCAACATTAAACCTAACTAGCCACTGCAGTTGGGAATTATGATGTCCTTATTTTGCATACTATAAAAACAATGTGGAGAGGATGGAGAGTGAGAGATTGACAAGGACAGCGTATGTGAGTGAGGTGGAGGGGGGGGGGAGAGGGAGGGGGGGGCCAAGGATGAGATGGAAGGATGGAGTGGAGAGGTATATGAGAGAGGGGGATGTGAGCTTGGAGCAGGGCAATGAAAATGGCAGGGGACAGGGCAACATGGAGGCAATTTGTTTGTGGCCACCCCTTCCCAGATTAAGGCATCTGGCATAGATAGATAGATAGAAACACAATACTCAGTCTTCCATACAATGACTTTGCTATGTAGCAAAGAATTTAGCATGGAAAGATTAGAGAATGAGAGACTGTCTAAGAAAGTGCACTGTATGTGAGTGAGGTGGAGTGAGAGAAGGAGTCCAAGTATGAGGTGGAGGTATGGAGGGGATAGGCATATGAACGAGAGTGTTTTGAGCTGGAGGTGACATGGAGGAGGTTTGTTTGTTGTCACGCTCTCCAGGATTAAGGCTTATGGCTATAGCTAGTTATATAGATAGATAGGTAGCATGACAGTTGCAGTCTGGCATGTGACTTTGGAGGAGTTCCTTTACTGCACTGCCCACACACCAAATGATTAGTTGAACTGTCATCATCATCATCATCCTTAACCTTGAATAATTGCATCATACTGAGTGGATCTTTTCTGATAATTATTGTGTCAGTACCATAGTTACTAAGATTCATGAGGTTTTTGGTGCTGGAGAAGGATACTTTCATGTGGTAGCACCATAAAAATTGGGTAGCTCCTTTGCCTGCTATTACAAATGTTCCTCAACTCCTTCTCTCTCCTTCAAAAGGAGGATGGTTGACTACAGGAAAAGGTAACTTCATCCTGCCATGTGCCAGCTCTATGTGCAGATAATCCTATTTTTGCAACTTCTGTTGTATTGTTCTTCAGAGCCAGAGGGTATCATTAGAAGCAGTAGCAAATTGATCTGGTACTTCCATTGTCATAGCACTCCATTACTGGTCCAAAGACTACATTAATACATCTAGAGCCATTCCCAGTTAGAGGAAGTAGAGCCTGAGTATCATCTTTGTATTTCACTAATGTTATAATTCTCCACATTTTACTGTAAAGTTGTTGGTGTCCTGCCTCTGATCACGTGCACGCTTTAATTTTCTGCCCAGTGTGAATCTTGGCAAGGGTGTTTCTGTACTAAAGCTGACCTCGGTATTCCTGTGGATCCAGAACACTTGACCCAAGTTTCGGAGTCAGGACACCTGAGAACCTTTGAATTTCATATTTACCTTAGTTTGTTCCTATGATGTTTTAAAGATTTATTACAGTCTGTAGTTCCTGTATAGGAATGTATTTCTGCATGTTATTTACATCCTTTTTGAGATATTGCTACGTAGGTAGACTCCATCATTTGGTTCCCTTCGAAGATCTTGAAATCTGAATTTGATATTGGAATGGCATGCCGTACTTTGTGTATTGAGTTTTATGTATCAGTTTGTTTTTTTACTCTCTCTTTCCACACCTGTCACCTTCCTGCCTTCCTGTCTGCCTGCACTGTTGTGTGCACGCCGGAATGTACACTCCATTGCGCACACACCCGTCCGCGGCACACACATACCTTGTGTGCAGCGGGTTGCCGAGAAACTGGCAAGTAACGGGAGTGTGTCCATCTCCAAGGCCATCCGAAACAAGGAATTAGAGATTATTCCCATCTCGCCGACGGTGAAGGGGAGTTCCGGCGGTCCTGGGAGCACAGCACCCCACCGGGACAAGTCTGAGCCCAAGGTCTCCATCTCCACTGTGGCCACAGCCAATACCCGCCTGTCCAACGGAGCTGCATCTGGGCCTGCGTGGCGAGAGGAAGCTGCCAGTGTCTCCATTGAGCCCTGTGGACCTGGCACTCCAGCTTCCTCTTCTGCTGATGATGCCCCACTCAATCTCTCCATGAAGACTGGAGTTCTTAAACCAGGTTAGTGCAACCCTTACATGTTCTCTCAAAAATACTACTACTTTCCTCCTTGTACAGGAATCCTCAGAACTCTCCAGTAATCCTCAACACCCTGCCTCACTGATGGTTATGTCCTGTCTAGTGTCACCACCATTGTCAGAAGTATCACATCACTACCTCCCTATTAACACATTCCAGACCAGTAGATACAGTACATCTTCCAGTGATCACTTATTGTTTTGAGTTAGTGGATGCCAGACTGCAGTGAGCACCATAAATGCTTGTCAGAACCTTACAACTGCATCGATCATCTGGAAATTTTGTATGGGGATAACATCTGGCTGTGTGTGCCTTATAAGTTACAAATGGTCACCCATCTAAACTGGTTACAAAGCCTGACACCCATCCTTAGCATTCACATGCAGCCCTTCTCAAGAGGGTGGAGCCTTTCATCAACTCTCATCCTTATACTGACTCCTTTCAACCTCTCTCTCTGTTCACTGCAGTGTTACATCTCTGTCTTTTTTCTGTTGCTACTTCAGTGGTCACTGCTCTTTTGAATTCCTCGTCCACCATGGTGGGTGTGTAGTACCCATCTGGCAGCAGACTCTCACCTCCATTTCTGTCCAGCTCTCTAAAGCAAGAGCTAACCGATACTCCTAGTCCTTCATGTATGCAACAGGTCAACTTTGGAACTGTCTTCATTTGTCTATATTTCCTTCTGTGACCTTCAGTCTTTTGAATGTGATGTGTTTAGGCATCGCAGAATGAACAGAACTTGAATTTCTGTCTGTCTGTCTGTCTGTCTCTCTCTCTCTCTCTCTCTCTCTCTCTCTCTCTCTCTCTCTCTCTCTCTCTCTCTCTTTTTCTCTTTCACATGAGCTTCCAGCCGTTGGTTCCTTCTGCCTTACATTCATTCATTATTTAATCCGGTGTTGCACCATGAGGCATGTAGGAGCCCAGAGTTAGGCAAGTTGGTCCTGACATTTAAGATGAGAGTGATCAGCCTCAACTATCCCTGAGTGGCATTACGTGAATGGTAAACCCCAACCACCCCTTGGATATAAAACTGCACTGGCTGAATTGGATTGGAGCACCTTCATTGCCCACTCATTCACCAGGCACCATAATCTGGTTATATGGTTACCACCCAGCATAGTAAACGCTTTCCTGGTGTACAGGATACCATTTGGCTTGTCACACAGTGTAGAGTCACCTGTAGACAGAAGAAAGAGGAAAGAAGGAAAGTCCGAAGAGGAAGGATGGAAAGAAGAAAGGAAGAGAGGAAAGGACAGGCACCCAAGAGCAGCACTACATCAAGTGAGTGGATGGTGAGCACCCACATAAAAATATGTACAGTATTGTATATTTAATAAATTTATATACATAGTATTATTTTACTGGTGGATGCACACACGCATGCACACACATGCACTTACACTAAATTGCAACTTCAGGACTGCATATGACATAGTTAACAGCAATGAAAGTTACAAAAAGAACCTAAATTATAAAAAGGGAAACTACCATGACCTAAAGAAGTACTTCTTAGAAATTGATTGAGAAAAGGAGCTTAGAGGACAAGATTTAAATGCAATATATAAAAAATTCTGTGAACTTTATGAAACAGGAGTCCAGAAGTACATCCCACAGCACAAAGAAGCAGAAAAGAAAATAAAGAAATGGTTTAATACAGAATGTAAAAAATCAAAAGAAAAAAGAGATTTATTGTGAAATAGATACAGAAGACACAATAGTGAAAGGGCATATAACAGCTATAAACAGGCAAGAAACGATTATACAAGAAAAAGGAGGGAAGCCCAAAAACAGTTTGAGGAGGATATCATAAACAAAAGTAGTGATCAACCGAAGCTATTTTACAGCTATATCAGAAGCAAAACCAAATTAAAAGATAAAATACAATCCATTACGGATGAGGGGATCACCTACACACAAGAGAAGGATATTTGTGAAGGACTAAATAAGAATTTCCAATCAGTTTTTACAGAAGAAAAATTTTTTTAGAGGGATGATATGGAACATGCATGCCCACACATATTACCAGATATACAAATATCAGAAAAAGAAATACAGGAAGAGTTAAATATATTAGACAAAGGAAAAGCAAATGGTCCTAATGAAATTTCATGTTAGGTGCTACATGAATGTGCAAAAGAGTTAAGTAGACCATTATCTTTAATTTTCAAGAGATCCTTTAGACAAGGTAAACTAGCAGATATTTGGAAGAAAGCAAACATTGTTCCTGTATTCAAGAAAGAGAATAGACAAAATCCACTCAACTACCGACCAGTATCACTAACCAGTGTAGCTGACAAGAAAAGTTTGAGTAAATCATCTAGAAGAACACAATATGATAACAGAAAGACAGTTTGGTTTCAGAAAAGGAAAATCCTGTGTTACTAATCAGTTGAGCTACTATGATAAAGTAACAGACATTACAGAAAAGAGAATGATGGGTGGACAGTATCTATTTAGATTTCAAGAAAGCATTTGACAGAGTACCGCACCAAAGACTTTTATGCAAACTGTACCATCAAGGAGGAATCCGAGGCAAACTGTTTTGTTGGATGCAAGATTTTCTCAAGAAAAAGAGATATGAGAACAGTACTAAGGGGAAATTACTCATCATGGAGGGAAGCGACTAGCGGAGTTCCACAGGGCTCAGTGCTGGGACCAATCATGTTTTTGGTGTATATAAATGATATACTGTAGATAGCAACATTGGAAATGAAAGTTATCCAAATATGTTTGCTGATGTTGCAAAAATACAAAGGACAATTACTAATGCAGACTCTTTTAAAGAGTTACAACAAGAATTAAATAAACTTCATGAATGGAGCATTACATGGCAAATGGAATTCAGTGTGGACAAGTGTCATGTAATCAAGTTTGGTAAAAGTGTAAGAAGACCTGATTGGGATTATAAGTTAGGAAATAAAACTCTACACACATCAGAAAAAGAGAAGGATCTAGATGAGATTATTAATAACAGACTATCTGTGGCTAACTGCATCAGTGAGAAGGTACAGAACATGTATACACTGCTTGCAAATATGAGAATAGCATTCACATACATAAATAAAGACATGCTAAGAAAGATAATAACATCATTCATCAGACCAACTCTGGAGTATGCATCTGTAGTCTGAAGTCCTCATCTCAAAAAACACATACAGTAGATAAGATTGAAAAAGTTCAAAGGGCCACTACAAGATGGGTACCAAGCTTAAGGGATCAAAGCTACAAAGAAAGAATAGAAAAACTTAATCTACCTACACTAGAGGAGAGAAGGAAAAGAGGAGACATGATTATGCTGCATAAATGCATATCTGGGAAGGAGAAAATAGACATAAATGAATGCATAACCTATGGGGATGCATCAGCAAGAGGACACTGCAGAAAACTGCATAAAAAGAGAGGCGATAAAGACGTAAGGAAATTTAGTTTTCCAAATAGAGCAATTGATCAGTGGCATGCACTACCGAATGAAATAGTATGTGCCAAAAAATTCTTTAATTTAAGGATATGTACGATAAATATGATTTAAGACACGGGACAGTACGAGCTTGACTCATTCCTGTAAAGATACAATTAGGTAAGAACAATTAGGTAAGAAACACACACACACACACACACAGACGTGTGACATCGGCGCTCCGTACCAACACGGCCAGTGGCATTACCTTAACTAGTATCTTTGTATGAGTCAAGCTCTGTACCAGGTTAGACTAAATGATTTTTCATTATTAAAAGAAAAAAAATAAGTGTAAACAAGACTTGTTCAAACAGAAAAGAGAACCAAGACGAAAGAATGCGCTGAGTCAGCTGAGGTTTGTTTAGACTACAGCAGCACGGGGAATGTAAGTACATACTCTGTACTTTTAGTATTGCAAAATGGATACATACTTTAGTAAAGCAAATTTGGAAAAGAAAAGGGATAAAGGTAGAAAGCAAAATGATGATTTCTACCAAGAACTGGTTGAAGTGGAGACTCACAATAGACTGGTTGAACATGTACACAAACTAGAAATGGCTTTCAAAAATGAACTTGATGAAATAAAGAAGCAGATGCACTTGCAAAAGGAAGAAATAGAAAAACTAGGAAGGGAGGCCAACAAGAAAGACACAACCATATGTGAACTAACAGTGGAATTGAGTACACTTAGGAAGAAAATGAGTGAAATGGCAAGTACAGTAGTCAATCATGAGAGTGTTATGGAAGAGTTCAAAAATGACACAGAGACAATTAGGCAAGTAAGCAGTCTTATAGATCAGAGCAGTGATATTGAGGAGAACATAACACAGGTGAATGAAGCTGTGCAAAGCTACAAAAATGATTTGGAAACCACGTATGCTGAAATGGTGAAAGTAAAGAAAGACTTAGAAACAAGGGTGGAGGAAAAAAGCATTAAACAGGAAGTGAAAAGAATAATCCAAAACAATCCAAAGTTAGTCAGAGATTCAGTAGATATAAACAAATCTATAGTAATCACTGGTATAGAAGAGGAAGAAGTAAAAAACAAGATCACAAGAGACAAAAAGGAGATGGCAAATGTAATGAGCTTACTGAAAGAAGTATCAGAGGAAATCTGTAGTAAAGACATAGAGGAACACAAAAGGTTAGGGAAATACGAGAAAAGCAAGACAAGACCTCTAAAGGTGACTTTCCAGAGTGTAAACACTGTGGAAGAGATACCAAAAAATGCAGAGAATCTTATGGAAAAGGAGGAGTTCAAAAATGTATGGATAAAAAGATGCCTAACACAAGAGGAACTGGAATTACTGAAAGAGAAAAGGGAGGAAGCAAAAACAAAAAATGAGGGAAGATCAGAAGAGGAGAAGAAGAAATTTGTTTACAAAGTACAGTAATAGGATTGCAGGTACGAAAGTGGTACACAAACAGGATGGAATAAAAAGGAGGAAGGTAGTAAAACCATGTCATGACAAGTATATAAACAAGATGATAAAGTTGATGTACTCAAATGTGGATGGAATGGTATCTAAATTACTAGAGATGAATGATTATGTCTGCGAAAATGAACCACAAATAATATGCCTAACTGAAACGAAATTAACACCAAGGATATCCAATGACATACTAAACTTAGAGGAATACAATATATGGAGAAGAGACAGAAATTTAAAAAAAGGTGGAGGAATTATAATATTAACTAAGAAAAATCTAAAAGTCAGTGAAATAAAACTAGATATACCATCACAAGTAGAACTGATTGCAGTAGAGATCAACACATCTGAAGGGAAAGTAATTGTAGCCAATTTGTACATGCCACCCAGATCAAACACATTGGAAATAGATGAATATGAGGACCTGGCAGGGAGTACAATTCAGAGTTTAAGATCATTACTACATAAAATGGAAGAGAAATCGGAAAGAATTATACTAACTGGGGATTTTAATACAAATATAAATTGGAATACTCTAGATATAATTAGCCAAGAAAGCTGTTGGGACCAAAAGCTCCTGGATCTCGTGCAAGAGTTTTTCCTAACGCAACATGTGAGGGAAACCACCAGAAAAAGAGGACTTGATGTACCTTCGGTGCTAGATCTAATATTTACTAGGCAAGAAAATGATATTGACAGTTTAATATATCACCCTCCACTCGGCAAAAGCGATCATGCAGTACTAAATTATAACTTCAGGATAGCATATGACATAGTTAACAGCAATGACAGTTACAAAAAGAGCCTAAACTATAAAAAGGGAAATTATCAAGACCTAAAGAAGTATTTCTTAGAAGTTGATTGGGAAAACGAGCTTAGAGGACAAGATTTAAATGCTGTATATAAAAAATTCTGTGAATTTTATGAAATAGGAGTCCAGAAGTACATTCCACAGCACAAAGAAGCAGATAAGAAAATACAGAAATGGTTCAATACAGAATGTAAAAAATCAAAAGAAAAAAGAGATTTGTTGTGGAATAGATACAGAGGACACAATAGTGAAAGGGCATATAATAATTACAAACAGGCAAGAAACGATTATACAAGAATAAGGAGGGAAGCCCAAAAACAGTTTGAGGAGGATATAATAAATAAAAGTAGTGATCAACCAAAGCTGTTTTACAGCTACATCAGAAGCAAAACCAAAGTAAAAGATATAATACAATCCATTATGGACGAGGGAATCACTTATACACAAGAGAAAGATATTTGTGAAGCACTAACTAAATAAGAATTTCCAATTAGTTTTTACAGAAGAAAAAATTTTGAGAGGGACTATGTGGAACATGCATGTCCACACATACTACCAGATATACAAATAGCAGAAAAAGTAATACAGGAGGAGTTAAGTAGATTAGACAGAGGAAAAACAAGTGGTCCTGATGAAATTTCATGTTGGTTACTACGAGAATGTGCAAAGGAGTTAAGTAAACCATTATTTTTAATTTTCAAGAAATCCTTGAGTCAAGGTAAACTACCTGATATTTGGAAAAAAGCAAATATTGTCCCCTTATTCAAGAAAGGAAATGGACAAAACCCACTCAACTACCGACCAGTATCACTGACCAGTGTTGTAAGCAAGGTATTAGAAATGCCTATAAGAAAAGCTTGGGTAAATCATCTAGAAGAACACAGTATGATAACAGAAAGACAGTTTGGTTTCAGAAAAGGAAAATCATGTGTTACTAATCTGTTGAGCTACTATGACAGAGTAACAAATGCAATACAGGAAAGGGAAGGATGGTTGGACAGTATCTATTTAGATTTCAAGAAAGCTTTTGACACAGTACCACACCAAAGACTTTTGTGGAAACTGTACCATCAAGGAGGAATTCGAGGCAAACTGTTTTGTGGGATGCAAGACTTTCTCTTAAAAAGAGAAATGAGAACAGTACTAAGAGGAAACTACTCATCATGGAAAGAAGTGACTAGCGGAGTACCACAGGGTTCAGTGCTGGCACCAATCATGTTTTTAGTGTATATAAATGATATAAACAGTAACACTGGAAATGAGAGCTATCTGAATATGTTTGCAGATGATGCAAAAATATGAAGGAGAATTACTAACACAGACTCTTGTAAAGAGCTACAAGAAGAATTAAATAAACTTCATGAATGGAGTAGTACATGGCAAATGGAATTCAATGTGGACAAGTGTCATGTAATCAAGTTTGGTAAAAGTGGAAAGAGACCTGATTGGGATTATAAGTTAGGAAATAAAACCCTGTACACATCAGAAAGAGAGAAAGACCTAGGTGTGATTATTAATAACAGACTATCTCCGGCTGACCACATCAGCGAGAAGGTACGGAACATGTATACACTGCTTGCAAATATGAGAATAGCATTCACATACATAAATGAAGACATGCTAAGAAGGATAATAACATCATTCATTAGACCAACCCTGGAATATGCATCAGTAGTCGAGTCCTCATCTCAAAAAACACATAGACAAGATTGAAAAAGTTCAAAGGGCCACTACAAGATGGATACCAAGCTTAAGGGACCTAAGCTACGAAGAAAGACTAAATAAACTGAATCTACCAACACTACAGGAGAGAAGGAAAAGAGGTGACATGATAATGCTATATAAGTGCATATCAGGGAAGGAGAAAATAGACATAAATGATTACTTAACATATGGAGAAGCATCAGCAAGAGGACACTGCAAAAAACTGCATAAGAAGCTAGGTGATAAAGACGTAAGGAAATTCAGTTTCCCAAACAGAGCAATTGATCAGTGGACTGCACTACCGAATGAAATAGTGTATGCCAAAACAATTCACAAATTTAAGGATATATACAATAAATATGGTTTAAGACACGGGACAGTACGAGCTTGACTCATTCCTGTAAAGATACAATTAGGTAAGAATTAGGTAAGAACACACACACACACACACACACACACACACACACTAGCAAACAGCCACGGTGAACAGACGTCTCTCAACTGCTCCCAGGCCCAGGCCCAGCCACCACCGCAAACCTTAAGTAGTTTTCAGGAATTATGTTTGTCCTGTCTCCAATGGTCTTGTTTTAAGTATAAAATACTGTAAGTTAATATAGACTACCAAAACTATGAAGTTTTATTGGCAAGAGTATACATGAATGTTTACTATTTTCGGTAATAGCTGTCTTTGGTACTGTAACCAACCTCAAACATGGCCGATAAAGTAAACATTGAGGGACTCGAATTTCCAGGATTTGATAGAAATACTAATGTCATGGATCTAGTTAAAACATTGATTATGAGGATTAGTGAACCTGAAAAGAAAGTGGAGAATATAGTGTTAAAGGACGTGTCTGAGAATACAGAGATTACTATACAGAGTCTGATCCAGTCCAATGAGATGGCAAATGAGGAGATAAAAAAATTGAAGCATGAAAATATCGAACTGAGGAGAAAACTAAAAGAGAGTACTAATAAAACGGAGAAGGTGAGTGGTGTATTAGAAGAGCATAAGGCAAACTAGGCACACATAGAAGAACAGAAAGAAGAAATCATCCAGGAAGAAAGGGAAATGAACAAGAAAAAAATGGAAGAAAATGTAGTGAAAATACTGAAGAAAAAAAAGAAAATAGTGAGAGAAACTGTGGAAAGGAACAGATGCATGGTAATATTTGGAAACAGGGAGGAGGAAGAAAAGGTTAGATCCGTGAGACTCGAGAGAGACACGAACCTAGTGGGAGGAATATTAGGCAAGATTGATCCCAAAGGAGACAAGTGGGTAAAAGAAATTGAGGAAGTAAGGAGGATAAGGCCTTATAAGAAAGAGGAAACAAAGACCAATGAGAGTCAAGTTGTCATCAGAAAGTGTTGTAAATGATATACTTAAAGTGACCTGGAAACTAAGCAAAGAGGCAAAGATGGAAAATATTATAATAAGAAAAGATTTGAATGAAGAAGAAAGAGAAGTTTTAAAATCATTGAAGGAACAAGTAAAGGAAACAAAATGATAAGAGGACAGAGGAAGAATGTAATACTTTTTTTTTGGAGAGTGATGGATATGAAAGTAAGGAAGTGGTATGTAAAGAAATAGAAGCGAAGGAAAGTAAGGGGGATGGCTATGAAAGATTAGAAATTGAGGAAGTGGTACTGATGGAGAGAAGGAGAGTAGAGGGTATAAAAAACATCAAAAATAATTTGAAGGTGATATATACCAATGTTGATGGTTTAATATCGGCAAGGCTTGAAATTAACGATTTCTCAAGAGAACATGAACCTGATGTCATGTGCTTTGTAGAGACCAAAATAAGAGAAGATATTGATGTTCATTTGGGAGATGGTAAATACAAACTGTGGAGAAGAGACAGAAAAGAAAAAAAATGGTAGGAGGAGTGATGATAGCAGTGAAGAACAACATAAATGTAGATATCGTGGAAATGGGAGAAGGCAGGGCTGAAGTGATATATATGAAATTAGAAACTGGAGAGAATGTGAAGAGAGATATGGCGGTAATGTATGTTCCCCCTAAGACGAGAGCATGGAATGATGACAAATACCAGGAGATGTCAGGTATGGCTAGTTATCTACAAAAAATAATTGAGAAAAGCAACAGTTATTATTTTGGTGGGTGACTTTAACTGTAAAGAGGTTAACTGGGAGGAATGTGACTCGGGAGGCAGTGAGGATTCGTGAGGCACTATGTTATTAAGTATAATAATGAATAATGTGATGATGCAATGGGTCAAACAAGAGACACAGTTCCGAGGTGAGGACACACCAGCAAGGTTAGATTTACTATTTACCAAAGAACCCGATGCAATAGAATCATTGAAATATTTCTGTCCTATAGGAAAAAAGTGATCTTGCTGTCATTGAGTTCCAGATGATAATAGGGAATGTCGATCCAAGAGACGAGCTTCATAGGTAGGGAAGATACAACTTTGGGAAAGCAAATTTTACAGGACTGAGACAATTTTTTGAAAATGCGGATTGGAGAAAATTCAGAGAAACGAGAGATACAGAGGAAGTGGGATATCTTTCTAGACCTCTATAATTTGGAGGTGGAAAATTTGTACCAAGAGTAAGGGGGAAAGAAAACAGGAAAAAAGAGTGGTTAATAGAAGGTGTATGATAGCAAAAAAAGAGAGAGATAAGGCATGGAACAACTGGAGGAAGAGAGGTAACAATAGAACAAAGGAAGAATATAAAAGAATTAGAAATGAATACACAAGAATACGTAGAGAAGAAGAAAGGAATTTTGAAAAAGGTATAATAGACAAATGCAAGGATGAACCCAAACTGTTTTATAGATTTGTTAATGGCAAACTGAAACAAAAGGAAGGAATTACCAAACTGAAAGTAAAAGGAGAGGTCTATAAAGATGCAGCAATGCAAGCTGAAATAATGAACAAATGTTTCCAATCGATTTTCACCAATGAAAAAGAGTTTGTGGAAGGGGAGGGAATGATTAGAAATGTACCGGCGATAAAAGATATAAAAGTGGAGGTACAGGAAGTGTATAAATTACTGGAAACTCAAGATGTAAGGAAAGCCCCAGGACCTGATGGAATTTCTAATTGGGTACTGAAGGAATGCAGACAACAACTGGCAGATAAAATTCACAGTTTAATCGTGTGTTCTCTAGAAGAGGGGAAAGTGCCACAAGAATGGAAGAGAGCAAATGTGGTACCAATTTATAAGGGAGGAAACAGGGAAGAACCCCTGAATTATAGACCAGTGTCTAACCAGCATGGTCGCAAAATTGTGTGAGAGAATCCTGAAAGACAGATGGATAAAATATCTAGAAGAGATGAATATTTTGGCTGAATGTCAGTTTGGATTCAGAAGTGGAAGGTCATGTGTTTCCAACTTGTTGAGCTTTTACTCAAGAGCGATTGACATGGTAAAGGAGAGAGATGGTTGGGTGGATTGTGT
The DNA here is from genome assembly GCF_032717465.1 of Coenobita brevimanus. Classification (NCBI taxonomy): domain Eukaryota; kingdom Metazoa; phylum Arthropoda; class Malacostraca; order Decapoda; family Coenobitidae; genus Coenobita; species Coenobita brevimanus. The sequence continues at coordinate 39,511,487 of NC_137018.1, forward strand.
GTACTTAGAGAAGGCCTTCAACAAGGTACCTCATAGGAGACTAATGTGGAAACTAAAATATATAAGAGGACTGAAGGGGAAACTCCTGGAATGGATGAGAGAGTATTTGAGAGACAGACAAATGAGGACAGTAATAGAGGATAGGATGTCTGGATGGAGGGAAGTAACAAGTGGAGTCCCTCAAGGCTCGGTGTTGGCACCAGTAATGTTCTTGATTTACATAAATGATATGGTAGATGGAGTGAACAGTTATGCAAGTCTGTTTGCTGATGATGTAAAGATTTTGAGGAAGGTGGAGGTTGAGGAGGATTGTAAAATGCTGCAGGAGGATCTGGATAGGATACATGATTGGAGCCGGAAGTGGGAAATGAAATTTAATGTAAAGAAATGTAAAATATTGGAAATGGGTAAAAGTACCAGGAGGCCATCACTGAATTATTTTGTTGGGTAATGAATTAATCACAAAAATGAGAGATGAGAAAGATTTGGGAGTGCTGGTCCAAGATAGTTTGTCACCAGAAAAACACATTAACAAGATAGTTGGAGAGACGTATAAACTCTTGACTAATATAAGAGTAGCATTTCATTATATGGATGAGGAGATGATGAAAAAACTGATAGTGGCCATGATCTGCCCCAGGTTAGAATATGCTGCGGTAGTGTGGTCCCCACACAAAAAGAAAGATATAAACAAGATTGAGAGAATACAAAGAACAGCAACCAAAATGATCCCCAGTCTGGTAGATCTGTCATACAGAGAGAGGCCGGAAAAGCTGGATTTGCCTTCCTTAGAGGAAAGGAGAAAGAGGGGAGACGTGATTGCAGTGTTTAGGACCATGATAGGAGTAGATAAAATTGACCGAGAAGATCTGTTTTTATGGGATAAGAGAGCAACAAGAGGACACAGAATGAAATTGAAAAAGTGAAGCTACTTGAAGGATAGCAAGAAATATAGCTTTCCTCACAGAAGTATAGATTTATGGAATAGCCTGGACAAAGAGATCGTCCAGTCTAAAAACTTAAACGAGTTTAAAGCTAAATTTGACTTACTGAGAAACAGCGACGGGAACCCACGAGCATAGCACATTTCATGTATATCACAATTAGATATATTAGGTGAATACATAAATATTTGGAATGACTTAGATGAAAAGGTGGTGCAGGAGAAAAACATTCATGTGTGTAAAAGTAGACTAGATAATTGTGGATATGGAGACAGGACAACACGAGCATTGCTCAATTCCTGTGTACTACAAATAGGTAAATGCAAATAGGTAAATACACACACACACACACACACACACACACAGTACTAAAAGGCCATTACTGAATTACTTAATTGGAAGCAACCAATCACAAAAACGAGATAAGAGAAGGACCTGGGAGTGTTGGTTCAGGATCATTTGACACCCAAGAAATACATTAACAAGATTGTCAGAGATGTATAAGCAGCTGACAAATGTAAGTCCCATTTCAAAACTGTAAATGGATGAGATGATGAAAAAATTGATAGTGGCTATGATTCGCCACAAGTTAAGATATGTGGTGGTGGAAAAAATTGATAGTGGTCATGGTCCACCCCAGGTTAAAATATATGGTAGTGGAAAAAAATGATAGTGGCTATGATCTGCCCCGGGTTAAAATATGTGGTAGTGGAAAAAATTGGTAGTGACTGTGATCTGTCCCAACTTAAAATGTGTGGCAGTGGTGTAGTCCCCCCATAAAAAGAAATATAAACAGGATCGAGGATACAGAGAGCAGCAACCATGATGGTCCCTAGCGTGGCAGCTCTGTCGTACAAGGAAAGAGTAGAAAAGCTGGGTCTGCCTTCCATAGAAGAAATAAGAGAGAGGGGTGACACGATTGCAGGGCCATGATGGGAGTAGACAAAATTGACAGAGAAGATCTGTTTGCATGGTATGGGGGAATAATGGGAGGACATGGAAAGAAGGTGAAAAAGACAAGTTGTTTGAAGAATATCAAAAAATACACTTTTCCATTCAGATGCACTGACCAGTGGAATAGCCTGGACAAAGAGATCATTCGGTCCAAAAACTTAAATGAGTTTAAAAGCAAAGTTTGACTGGTTGAGACACAGAGATGGGACCCCATGAGTGTAGCTCATATCCTGTATATCACAACTAGGTAAATACATTCATTCATCATTCATCATCCAATCCTACACTGCCCCATGAGGAGCGTAGGAGCCTGGGGCTAGACAAGTTGGTCCTGACATTTAAGATGAGAGTGACCAGCCTCACTCATCCCTGAGTGGCAGTACGTGAACAATAAACCCCAACCACCCCTTGGATATAAACCTTCACCAGCTCAATCCGACTGGAGCTCTGTAATTACCCACTAAACCACCAGGCGCCAAAATTTGGTTATATGGTTACCACCCAGCGTAGTAAATGGTTTCCTGTTGTACAGGAAACCATTTGGCTTGTCACTCAGTGTAGAGTCACCTACAGGCAGAAGGAAGAGAAAAGAATGAAGGAAAGAAAGACAGAAGAGGGAGTGGAAAGTCACCTGTAGGCAGAAGGACGAGGAAAGAATGAAGGAGAGAAAGAAAGAAGAGGATGGCAGGAAAGAAGGATGGAGGAGAGGAAAGGGCAGACACCCGAGAACAGCACTACATTGAGTGAGTGGATGTTGAGCTCCCCCACCTACCACAACTAGGTAAAATGCACACACACACACACACACACACACACACACACACACACACACACACACACACACACACACACACACACACACACACAGTTGGAGAGACTTATAAGCTTTTGACTAACATAAGAGTAGCATTTCATTATATGGATGAGGAAATGATGAAAAAATTGATAGTGGCCATGATCCGCCCCAGGTTAGAATATGCAGCGGTAGTGTGGTCCCCACACAAAAAGAAAGATATAAACAAGATTGAGAGAATACAAAGAACAGCAACCAAGATGGTCCCCAGTCTGACAGACCTGTCATACAGAGAGAGGCTGGAAAAACTGGATTTGCCTTCGTTAGAGGAAAGGAGAAAGAGGGGAGACATGATTGCGGTGTTCAGGACCATGATGGGAGTAGATAAAATTGACAAAGAAGATCTGTTTGTATGGGATAAGAGAGCAACAAGAGGACATGGAATGAAATTGAAAAAGTCAAGCTGCTTGAAGGATATCAAGAAATATAGCTTTCCTTACAGAAGTATAGACTTATGGAATAGCCTGGACAAAGAGATCGTCCAATCTAAAAACTTATACGAGTTTAAAGTTAAATTCGACTTATTGAGAAACAGCGACGGAAACCCACGAGCATAGTACATTCCGTGTATATCACAATTAGGTATATTCTTAAATATTTGGAACGACTTAGACAAAGAGGTGGTGCATGAGAAAAACATTCATGTGTGTAAAGTTAGACTTGATAAATGTGGATATGGAGACAGGACAACACGAGCGTTGCTCAATTCCTGTATACTACAAATAGGTAAATACACACACACACGAACAGCCGGAGAGAGCAGACATCCCATCCATCGCTCCTAACCTTGAGTAGTTTCAGGAATTTTGTCTGTCCTGTCTCCTAGGGTCTTTCTTTAAATTTAAAATAATGAAAGTTAGTAGACTACCAAAAATGTAAAGATTTGTTGGCTATAGATTACATGAATGTTTGTGGTTTATTCGGTAACAGCTGTTTTGGTACTTTACCGGTACATTAAACATGGCCGAAAATGTAAACAGTGAGGGAATGGAATTTCAAGGATTTGATGCTAATACCAATGTCATGGACCTGGTGAAAACATTAATTACGAGGATCAGTGAACTCGAAAAGAAAGTAGAGAATCTAGTGATAAAGGATGTGTCAGTAAATACGGAAACCACCTTACAGAGTCTGATCCAGTCCAATGAAACAGCCAATGAAGAGATTAGGAATTTGAAGCGGGAAAATGTTGAACTGAGGAGGAAACTAGAAGAGAGTACTAATAAAACAGAGAAGGTGAGTAATGTATTAGAAGAACATAAGGCAAAGTGGGCACACATAGAAGAAGAACAGAAAGAAGTGGTCAGCTTAAGAGAGATCATCCAGGAAGAAAGGGAAATGAACAAGAAAGAAATGGAAGAAAATGTAGTGAAAATACTGAAGAAAAAAGAGAAAATAGTGAGAGAAACTGTAGAAAGGAACAGATGTGTGGTAGTATTTGGAAACAGGGATGAGGAAGAAAAGGTTAGGTTCGTAAGACTCGAGAGAGACACGAACATAGTGAGAGGAATATTAGGCAAGATTGACCCCGAAGGAGACAAGTGGGTAAAAGAAATTGAGGAAGTAAGGAGGATAGGGCCTTATAAGAAAGGGGAAACAAGACCAATGAGAGTCAAGTTTACATCAGAAAGTGTAATAAATGAGATACTTAAAGTGACCTGGAAATTAAGCAAAGAGGCAGGGATGGAAAATATTATAATAAGAAAAGATCTGAATGAAGAAGAAAGAGAAGTTTTAAAATCATTAAAGGAAGAAGTAAAGGAAAAAAATGATAAGAGGACAGAGGAAGAACATAATACTTTTTTTTGGAGAGTATTGGATATGAAAGTAAGGAAATGGTATTTAAGGAAATAGAAGTGAAGGAAACTAGGGGGGATGGTTGTGAAAGATCAGAAGTTGAGGAAGTGGTACGGACAGAGAGTAGGAGAGAAGAGGGTATTAAAAACGTCAAAAATAATTTGAAGGTGATATATACTAATGTTGATGGTTTCATATCGACAAGGATCGAAATTAATGATTTCTTGAGAGAACATGAACCTGATGTCATGTGCTTTGTAGAGACCAAATTAAGAGAAGATATTGATGTTCATTTGGGAGATGGTAAATACAAACCATGGAGAAAAGACAGAAAAGAAAAAAAGGGAGGAGGAGTGATGATAGCAGTGAAGAACAACATAAATGTAGATACTGTGGAAATGGGAGAAGGCAGGGCTGAAGTGATATATATGAAATTAGAAACTGGAGAGAATGTTAAGAGAGATATGGCGGTAGTGTATGTTCCCCCAAAGATGAGAGCATGGAAGAATGACGAATACCATGAGATGTTGTCAGATATGGCTAGCTACTTGCAAAAAATAGTTGAGAAAAGCAATAATATCATTTTGGTGGGTGACTTTAATTGTAAAGAGGTGAACTGGGAGGAATGGTACTCGGGAGGCGGCGAGGATTCGTGGGGCACTATGTTATTAAATATAATAATGAATAATGTGATGACGCAATGGGTCAAAGAAGAGACACGGTTTTGAGGTGAGGACACACCAGCAAGGTTGGATTTACTGTTCACCAAAGAACCCGATGTAATAGAATCATTGGAATATCTCTGTCCTTTGGGAAAAAGTGATCACGTGGTCATTGAGTTCCAGATGTTAATAGGAAACGTCGAGCCAAGAGACGAGCTTCATAGACAGGGAAGATACAACTTTGGCAAAGCAAATTTTACAGGATTGAGAAACTTTTTTGAAAATGCGGATTGGAGAAAATTTAGAGAAACAAGAGAGATACAGAGGAAGTGGGATATCTTTCTAGACCTCTATAATTTGGGAGTGGAAAAATTTGTACCAAGAGTAAGAGGGAAAGAAAACAGGAAAAAGGAGTGGTTTAATAGAAGGTGTATGATAGCAAAAAAAGAGAGAGATAAGGCGTGGAACAATTGGAGAAAGAGAGGTAACGACAGAACAAAGGAAGAATATAAAAGAACAAGAAATGAATACACAAGAATACGTAGAGAAGAAGAAAGGAATTTTGAAAAAGGTATAATTGACAAATGCAAGGATGAACCCAAACTGTTTTATAGATTTGTTAATGGCAAACTGAAACAAAAGGAAGGAATCACCAAGCTGAAAGTAGAAGGAGAGGTCTTTAAGGATGCGGCAATGCAAGCAGAAATAATGAACAAACGTTTCCAGTCAGTTTTCACTAAAGAAAAGGAGCTTGTGGAAGGGGAGGGAGTGATTAGAAATGTTCCGGTGATGAAAGATATAAAAGTGGAGGTACAGGAAGTGTATAAATTACTGGAAACTCAAGATGTAAGGAAAGCCCCAGGACCTGATGGAATTTCTAATTGGGTACTGAAGGAATGCAGAGAACAAGTGGCGGATAAAATTCACAGCTTAATTGTATGCTCATTGGAAGAGGGGTAAGTGCCAAAAGAATGGAAGAGGGCAAATGTGGTACCAATTTACAAGGGAGGAAACAGGGAAGAACCCCTGAATTATAGACCAGTGTCTCTAACCAGCTTGGTCGCAAAATTGTGTGAGAGAATCCTGAAAGACAGATGGATAAAATATCTGGAAGAGATGAATATTTTGGCTGAATGTCAGTTTGGATTCAGAAGTGGAAGGTCATGTGTTTCCAACTTGTTGAGCTTTTACTCAAGAGCGATTGATGTGGTACAGGAGAGAGATGGTTGGGTGGATTGTGTGTACTTAGACTTAGAGAAGGCCTTTGGCAAGGTACCTCATAAGAGACTAATGTGGAAACTAGAATATATAGGAGGACTAAAGGGGAAACTTCTGGAATGGATGAGAGACTTTTTGAGAGACAGACAAATGAGGACAGTAATAAAGGATAGGATGTCTGGATGGAGGGAAGTAACAAGTGGAGTCCCCCAAGGCTCAGTGTTGGCACCAGTAATGTTCCTGATTTACATAAATGATATGGTAGATGGAGTGAACAGTTATGCAAGTCTGTTTGCTGATGATGTAAAGATCTTGAGGAAGATAGAGGCTGAGGAGGATTGTAAAATACTGCAGGAGGATTTGGATAGGATACACAATTGGAGCTGGACGTGGGAAATGAAATTTAATGTAAAGAAATGTAAAATATTGGAAATGGGTAAAAGTACCAGGAGACCATCACTGAATTATTTTTTGGGTAATGAATTAATCACAAAAATGAGAGAAGAGAAAGATTTGGGAGTGCTGGTCCAAGATAGTTTGTCACCAGAAAAGCACATTAACAAGATAGTTGGAGAGACTTATAAGCTCTTGACTAACATAAGAGTAGCATTTCATTATATGGATGAGGAAATGAAAAAATTGATAGTGGCCATGATCCGCCCCAGGTTAGAATATGCAGCGGTAGTGTGGTCCCCACACAAAAAGAAAGATATAAACAAGATTGAGAGAATACAAAGAACAGCAACCAAGATGGTCCCCAGTCTGACAGACCTGTCATACAGAGAGAGGCTGGAAAAACTGGATTTGCCTTTGTTAGAGGAAAGGAGAAAGAGGGGAGACATGATCGCGGTGTTCAGGACCATGGTGGGAGTAGATAAAATTGACAAAGAGGATCTGTTTGTATGGGATAAGAGAGCAACAAGAGGACATGGAATGAAATTGAAAAAGTCAAGCTGCTTGAAGGATATCAAGAAATATAGCTTTCCTTACAGAAGTATAGACTTATGGAATAGCCTGGACAAAGAGATCGTCCGATCTAAAAACTTATACGAGTTTAAAGTTAAATTCGACTTATTGAGAAACAGCGATGGAAACCCACGAGCATAGTACATTCCGTGTATATCACAATTAGGTATATTAGGTAAATACTTAAATATTTGGAACGACTTAGACAAAGAGGTGGTGCATGAGAAAAACATTCATGTGTGTAAAGGTAGACTTGATAAATGTGGATATGGAGACAGGACAACACGAGCATTGCTCAATTCCTGTATACTACAAATAGGTAAATACACACACACACACACACAATCAGTGTCATTTAAACAACACATCACAAACATTAAAAATAAATTAACACCAAGACTCAATGCCTTGAAGTCACTTGCCCAGACATTTGGCACAACAAAGAAACCACCACCACATTATACAAACAGTATATACATTCAGTGATGAATTAGGCAAGCTCTGCTTGGGCTCTTAACCTCCCTAAAACAAACTACAACACCCTACAGACCATACAGAACAAGGCCCAAAAAATAATCACAGGCTGCACAGCTTCTACACCCACAGACCACCTACATCAAGAAACCAAAGTCCTCAGAGTCAAGGATCATCTAGACATGAGAGGCACCCAAATTCTTGCTGCAGCCTCCACAACATCCACTACAATATATGGCAGCACATCCACACACACACCAAGGAACATCACAACAACACCCAGTACATGATATCATACAGAAATACTGTCATCTGTCTCCCCTCACCCACATCAGATCAGCCTCCAGAAGCATATCCATACTCAGATCACTCGCTGCTCCTTTTAGTCACTGAAAGACAACACGCAGCTGAATGCACAGCCTTCTGATATCCACCCATATGAATCCTATCTCTCATGAGGACAGGGTCCACTGGCCAGGCTGAAATGTGGGCATCATCCAGCCCTCTTAAGTTATCAAAAGAGGTTGGATGACTCCGTCACTGATGCCTGTCCAGGATGTAACACAGCATCCCATGCTATTAAGCACATTATGGAAGACTGCATTGCACACAACCACCTACGCCAACAACACTACATACACTTCTTGAATGCTCTGTGGGAAAGCCTGGTTTCGGCAATGGTCTTCCTGAGGGACTTGGGGCTGTTCGGCCAGACTGCCTAGGGAACAACTGCTACTACTACTACTACTACTACTACACACACACACACCTGTGAAAGAGAAGAAGAATTGTGTGAAATAATGAACAACAAACTGCAATCAGTCAATGTGCTGGAAGAGGAATTTAGGGAAACTGAAATAGAACCCAGGGTGATGGGAATGGCAGAAATTACAGTGGATGTGAATGAGGTGCAGCAGCTGATAAGGGATTTGGATGAAAGAAAAGCAATGGGACCAGATGGTGTGTCTGGATGGATCCTGAAGGAATGTGCAGACCAGTTAGTGTGGCCTGTTTATGTCATCATTAAGACTTCGCTGGAAAATGGATAGGTACCTAAAGATTGGAAAAGAGCAAGTATTGTGCCAGTCTTCAAGGGAGGAGATAGGGAAGATCCACTCAATTATAGACCAGTATCACTTACTAGTATTGTTTGTAAAATCTGCCAGCAACTTATTAGAAAAAAATGGATAAAGTATTTAGAAGTAAATGATGTGATAACACCAAGACAATTTGGTTTTAGGGAAGGACGATCATATGTTACTAACCTATTTTCTACAATAGGGTAATAGATGTCTTACAAGAGAGAGAGGGATGGGCAGATTGCATCTATCTTGCCTAAAGAAAGCATTGGACAGGGTGCCCTATAGGAGACTGCTGTGGAAGTTGAAGACCTTTCAAGGGGTGCATGGGAAACTATTAGAGTGGATGGAAGATTATGTGATAGGTAGTCAGATGAGAACAGTTATAAGAGATAAGGTTTCACATTGGAGAAACGTGACTAGTGGAGTACCCCAGGGCTCTGTGTTAGCCCCAATAATGTTTCTGATTTATGTAAATGATTTACCAGAGGGTTTATATAGTTACATGTGTATGTTCGCAGATGATGCTAAAATCATGAAACATATTAAAAATACTGATAGTTGTAAGGAACTGCAAGAGAACTTGGACAAACTCCACAGCTGGAGCCAGACTTGGAAAATGGATTTTAATGCCAAGAAGTGTCATGTATTAGAAGTGGGAATGAGTGAAAAAAGACTGCATTGAACATATAAAATGGGCAATGAGATAATTTGTAAGAGAACAGATGAGAAAGACTTGGGAGTGACTATTCAGGATGACTTGTCACCAGAAAAACATATGAACAAAATCATTGGAGGAACTTTTGATTACAGACCAATATGAGAGTGAGTTTTAATTATATGGACAAGGAATTGCTGAGGGAGTTGATAGTGACCATGATAAGACCAAGGCTAGAGTATGCGGCTGTGGTATGGTCACCTCACTTGAAGAAGCATATTGATAAGCTAGAGAAGGTTCAACGGATGGCGACAAGGATGATACCATGTTTAAAGGAACTCACCCACGAGGAGAGACTGGAAAAACTGAAGTTACCAACACTGCATGAGAGAAGAGAAAGAGGTGACTTGATAACGATATTTAGAAATGTAAGAGAATTGGAAACAGTCAATAGAGAGGATCTTTTTGTGTTGGATGATGGAAAAACAAGAGGTCATGACTTCAAGTTGAGGAAAAGTAGATGACTTAATAATCTTAAAAGGTTCAGTTTCCCGAATAGAAGCATAAGTATTAGGAATGACTTAGACGAGGAGGTGGTGCAGGCAACGAACATTCATGTATTTAAAACTAGATTGAATAATGTAGTTATGGAGACAGGACAACACGAGCTTAGCTCAGTTCCTGTATACTACAAATAGGTAAAGACACACACACACACACACACACACACACACACACACACACACACACACACACATTCTTCCAGACACCTCTGGCATTTTCTTTTCAATTTATTCATAGTTAGTATGAAGAAAATTTGTGATCTGGAATTACTAGCCAACTTTTCATAAATGAAATCTTGAGAGCCAGAGCCAAGCTTTTCCAAGACCTAGCTCAGATTTTGGTGTGTGTATTTTCTTAGATTTATAAATATTTTATAATACTGTACCATGTTTAATGCCATTTTTTCCTTGGTCTTCAAGGTCGTCTCCATTTCTTTAAGCTGTTATGATTGCTGTATAAGAAAAGGCCGTATAATTGTAACTGGTGATTTACAATAAAAGTGGAAGACAAAGTCATCCAGATCACTTCAAAATTTGTTAAAACATAGTGGAAAAAAAAAAAAAAAAAAAAAAAAAAAAATCTCAAGTAAAATTGTACTCCGTACCTGTATGCATTGTATACAAAACAGATCAGGTTACCTACTTGTCCATCACTGTATTTAACATATGCATGTGCTCTTGTTTTTATAAGTAAATTTTGCATTAGATGAGGTCAAATTTATGTAAATATGTGATGCTCATTTTGAACTACAATAATAAGGTTGACGTATGTGTTATAAACATTTTTGTTTAAACTAACACCGTGCCACACAGGCATAAGAAAAATTTTATATTGAATTTTTCTCACATATCTGGATCGTAGAAGTACATACTGTACTTTTAGCAAAACGTAAAGTACAGCATAACTTATCTAAAATTATAGTGTCATTTATTTCAAATAACTTATGTTTTAGTTTCCTAACGTATTGATGTACTGCAGTATGTAGTACAGCAGTGCATAATATGATATACATAAGCTTACTTTAGTAAGTAACACCATAAGTGTAGGATTTCTATGTAGCCCCATTGTTAGGTATTGTAGGTGTCATAAGAACAATGATATCATATGCATAACAGGCAAGGGTGAGAAGCGTGACCACAAAGATGCACACATGACCCCCTTAGGTCTGGGGCGAGGGGGCATGGACTTTCCCCACCTAGGTTCCACTCTACCCCCGAGCCTTGAGGTTCTGCAGAGCCTCTATGGGCAGCAGCCAGGAGAACCCAGGGACGTCCTTGCTTCTGTGAGTGCTGTACATGTTCATTGTACCCATGCAAGAGCAGATATTATGTTTTACTTGTGTGTGTGTGTGTGTGTGTGTGTGTGTACAGAATAACTCAAAATGTTTTCCTCCAATTTCCAGCAATGGTTGAGAGACAGCCAAGGGGTGACTTATTGCTTTTGAAAACATTAGGTCAAAGGTCGAGGTCACAGGGCTGTCAAAGTTTGAACTAGCAAAATCAATTTAAATTAGTTTTCATCTGATTTAGACCAAACTCAGTGGACTGGTAACCAAACAAGAATAAGTGAATCAGCTATGGTAACAGTCAAAGGTCAAGGTCACAGGGTAGGGTAATAGTTTTACTTTGTCTGGATGTGAACAGAATAAAACACTTTTGATCTGATCTGGACCAGACTTGGTAGAAGTGTTGAGGGCCAGCCAAGTTGGTTGATCTGTAGTTTTTGAGAACAGTAGAGTGAAGGTCAAGGTCACATGACAAGGTCAACTTAGTTTTTACACAAGTTAGACCAAACTTTGTGTAAAAGTTTAGAGTAAGGTAAGAATAAGGGCATTGATTTTGAAAACAGTTAATTAAATGACAGGGTCACAAGGAAAGATCAAAGGTCAAGGTCACATGGCATGGTCATCTGAAACATACTGATCAGATTTAGACCAGACTTTGTGGGGTTCAGGGTAAAGCAAGGATGGAGAGATTTAATTATGAAAGCAATCTGTGAAGGTCAAGGCTGCAGGGCGATGTCAGATGTTCATCCCTCACACCAGTTGGTGGGCACATAGATTTGCATTGTATTAATAGTTCCTTATTTTTGTATCATCTTTTTTGTAAAAGAGTACTCCATCATGTTTACTCTTGCGGTACTGCACATTGATGTCTTTTTATTTGCACTGAGATACACTGGGTATACTAAGTTGTATGTGATTGATGAAGGCATTTGTTATCTTTATTTTGGATAATATCGGGAAGTTTTATTCACCTCATCAGAAACCACCTATTGTGAAGGGTTCAGAAACACATCTTCATTGACCCAGAATCTATGAGGGTTTTCTCTTAGGTGGGGTAGAATAGTCTTTTGGACACTAAGATCAGACGGGTGCTGGAGAGGAACATCTTCGTGCAGTGGCACCTGTTAGATTTTGCTGCTTGATTATACACATCCTTCACCTCCCTCCCTATTCCCTGAATGGAGGATGGTGGACTGCAGAAGAAGGGCAGCTTTAGCCAGAAGTCTGCTGGTTTCATGTCCAGATGAGCTGAGGCTCACAACAACAGTAAGAATATAATTAAAGACATCATTGTAATGATGACAGGAAGAAATCAATAGGATGGAAGTTGTTGAAACAATGAAGAAAGTCAAAATGGGGAAAGTCCCTGGAGATGGAGTGTGTGGTGAAATGCTGAAGCATGGGGGAGAGATAGTAGTAGAATGGATGTGGAAGATGTGCAGATTGCCCTGGGAGGAAGGTAGAGTCCCGAAGGATTCGAAGTCGGGTATAATTATTCCCTTGTACAAAGGGAAAGGGGAAAAAGAAGTGTGTGGTAATCATAGGGGCATTTGTCTTCTTAGTGTAATAGAAAAATTGTATGGTAGGATACTTACTAACGGAGTTAGGGAAGTAACAGAGGATTAGTTGGAGAAGAACAGGGAGGCTTTAGGAAGGGAAGATGTTGTGTAGATCAGATATTCATTCTTAGATCTTCAGTGGAAAAGTTTCTAGAGAAGGGAAAGAAGTTGCATATGGCCTTCATGGATTTGGAGAAAGCATATGACAGGGTGGATAGACAAAGAATGTGGAAAGTATGAATATATGCAGTAGATGGGAAGTTGTTGAATGCTGTGAAGAGATGTATAATGGTGCTAAGGCTGCAGTTCGTGTGGATAGTGAACTGAGTGAATTTTTCTGTTTGAAAGTTCGATTGAAACAGGCATGTGTCATATCTCCATGTTTGTTCAATCTGTATATGGATGGGGTAATAAAAGAGATACAAGATAGGGCAGTGGATGTTGGAGTGGCCCTAATGAGAGAAGGTAGTGTTTGGAAACTCCTGTACTATTGTTTGCAGATGATACTGTGTTGTTAAGTGAAGACGAAGGGGAGCTGCAAGGGGTGGTGGATGAGTTTGGGAGTGTGTGTAAGAAACGGAATCTAAAATGAATGTAGGGAAGAGTAAAGTTATGGTCTTTGAGATAGGTGAAGTCAGTGAATGTACAGTGAGGTTGGATGATGATGAAATGGAAATTGTGAGTACATTTAAGTACTTGGGGAGTGTGATGAGTAAGGATGGAAGTTTGGAGGGTGAAGTGCTTGAAAGGGTACAACAAGGAAGAAAGGTTGCTGCTTTCTTGAAGGCAGTGATAAGGAACAGGAAAGTGAGCATGGAAGTGAAAAAGTTATTACATGACAGTACAGTATTGTGATACCAACTTTAACGTATGGAAGTGAAGCTTGGACGTTGTTGGAGGGACACAAGTCAAGCGTGAGAGCAGTGGAAATGAGTTATTTGAGAGGAGCCTGTGGAGTCACATGGAGAGACAGACTGACAAATGAGGATGTGAAGGAATGTTTTGGTGTGGATATGGCTGTGATAGGAAGCAGTAGGAGAAACATATTGAGGTGGTTTGGCCTTGTGGAGAGGATGGGGAGTGAGAGACTGATGAGGAGAATGTATGTGAGTGAGGTGGAGGGGGAGAGAGGGAGGGGAAGGCCAAGGATGAGATGGAGGGATGGAGTGGAGAGGTATATGAGAGGGGGGGGAGCAGGGGAGGGAAATGGCGGGGGACAGGGTGATGTGGAGGCAATTTGTTAGTGGTCACCCCATATAAGGGGTTAAGGCATCTGGCAATAGATAGATAGATAGGAATGATGAGGTTAGCAGTCTTTAGTAGAACAGAGTCCTTCCCTAGTTACCTTTATAGTTATGTTTGATAATTATGGGCCTCTTGTAGTTTGTGGTCTTCCCAGTGTAGCATGATTATTTCAACATTGTTCTATGTGCAGTTAACTCTTTGTCTCAGTGTATTTATTATTATCTGTGTTAGTCTGGCTTTGGGTCATTCTGTAAAAATCAAACGTCAGTACATGTACTGACAAACGTCAGTGTCCGATGTTGCAGTTTATGCCAAGTGATCATCACCTGGCTTTGGCTCTAAATAGCATTGGAATGTGACAGATTGATAACACTATCAGAGACCCCCCTTTCTTGTAACAGACTTTCATATTCATAAATAATATACTGTAGCTGTTTTTTCCATGCATTAGCATTTAATAAGTTAGGAATAAAATTTTCCTCAGCAGGCTAAAATATACGAGAAACACAGGGATAATTAGAACAGTTTTCAGGACTACATTTCTGTATGCAAATGTGAGTAAACAAAACTTTCCTGGTGATGAGGTGGTGATGTGGTGCACAATATTTGGAGTTAATAATGATAAATTATACTTCGTTAATTTCAGATTACATGTGTAATTTATCAGAGGATTTGTAACAGCAATAGTCATAAGGTTTTTGTGTTAGCTCAGTACTGTAGTTACTATATTTGAGGGCAAGTGAGTTGGTTCCTGCCTCCAGTCCAGCAGTATCCATGTGTGACAGTCTTAGCATTGGAAAACCATGAAATATGGTTGACATTTTCTTTCTTTTAACCCCTACACCGCGGGCATGTTTACCAATGTTTTGCATGTGCCGCGGGGTTATTCGGCCTGCGACAGACTCTCAAAAAATATTTTGCCAAAAATCAGTTATTAGTCCTAGAATATTAAAATTACATATGCTTATGGCACATACCTTCAGCTTTCTCCTGGAATGTTTGTTGAGCCTTCGTCGGTTACCGTAGGACTTGTGGAGACCTCTGAAGTTGGGTAACGAAGTCTCCACTTTACATTTCCTAACAACCCGTAATATGATTACCACAGCCAGATATTAACACTATAAACACTACTGTATGATTTTCAAGTAGTTTGGGATCCATACTCATCAAAAAAAAAAAAAAAACTGTGAAAGCGATGAAAATTACGAGCGCGTCTGACCGTCGCACTTGCGCTAGTTCGCTCTTGGTACTCTGTCATTTATTATTCATAAAACCCCTCACACTTTATATTTCTATTACTATATAACACTTATATATATCTACAGTCTTTATCCATAAGTTTCCTCTAGTAGTATTAGTTTATTGTCACTGTAGGGATTCAATTTTTTTCAGTAAAATACGTAGCATTCACTTTCTCGTCCTGTATACAGTAGCCATGGCTCAGTGGGTTAGAGCGCTCTGCTCTGACCGAAGGGTCGGAGGATCGAATCCACCCAAGGGTCATTGGTAGACATCAGGAAGGGCATCCGGTCATAAAATGCTACACGCTCCAAACCAGAGTCCTCTATCCAGGGGCAATGCCTTAGCCCTTATCCAAAAAAAGAGGGTACCTGGCGTAAAACTCACACATATACAGTACCCTCGCGTCCAACACGCGTTTGTCCAGCACGATTCGTGTCCAGCACGGAGAGCAGTAATTAGTAAGATTTAATTTGGTTTAATTACTGTAACGTGAGTGCATTAGCATAACATGGATGGAGCTCTGAGACATGGGCGAAATCCGCAGAGTTCGCCTCTAGCATGATCATCCCTGGTCCAACATGGTCATACTGGACGTTCCCGTGATGCTGACAGCCAATAAAAACTTCCGATCGAGTAGCCTCCCCCGCCCACTATCGTGAGGTATTCGTGATGTTGCCTAATTAAAAACGCTTCTGCTCTCACGTGATGTATTGTTTAAATTTCTCCCACCACTGCGCCACTCAGTTGCATAATTCGCATTGGAAGGTGCTTTTTTTCTTGCTGCATTTTCTGCCCTTGTTACTGCATTTTACCCAGCTCACGATGCCTAGGAAGCCTTTGAGAACCCCAAGAAGCGGCGACACCTCCCTTAGGCCACCAAGCTAGAAAGCATCAAGAGGAAGAAGAAAGGGGAGAGGAAAGTGGACATTGCCAAGGCCTACAACATGAATGAAGCTAACATGAGGACCATAATAAAAAACCAAGACAAGATCCTGGCAGCAGTGAAGGCTTACAGAGTGCTAGGACAGGCAGAAGCAGGACCTTCCATGACTGTGGATGAAGATAGTGATTCTGAGTGTGATTTCGAAGGATTTATGAGGGAGGTTGAGGAGGAGCAGCAGCCATTACCCGCTAGTGACGCCAGCAGCCATCCTCTGGGGACCCAGTACGACTACCTACAGCCTTGGATACCACCTTCCATTCCCAGCAAGCCCACCAACACTATCCTAAAAGGTTAGTTATTATTCATAGCACAGTACCATTTATTATAATTACAATAGTACCAATATATGTATAGGTATATGGTAGGTATTTAGGGTGACTTTTCCTAGGGTTGCTGACATAATTCATTTTTCCCCATAAGCTCTGTTGTTTGTCCAGCACGTTTTTGGTCCAACATGGGACCCATGCATGACAATATTACCGTGTTGGACGCTAGGGTACTGTACTAGCATTGAGAGTGAATGTCACTTTCACCTTCACTCTCATAACTCATAGTATTCAGACATGCTAGAGTGAAACTTTCACTTTCATTACTCCTAGGGTATATACTCGTATTCTTATAATACTACTCATTTACATTTCTGTTTATGTTCTCTATTTTATTTACGTTATTTACATTTGTATTTTATTTACACTGTGTTATGCACTGTCACTTGAAGTAACTTATAAAACTATTTTCCACTGTTCACGTATATTTACATTCATTACTTTCACTTGCTGTTTACACATTATTTACACATTATTTACAATTCCACTTGCACTGTTTTACTCAATAGAAAGATCGTAGTCCCTCTTTTATCAATTGTCAGCCCTTTACCTCTTTCCACACAAGGTTTAGTAGGGGGTAAAGGTCACAGGGCCCTTTGCATGGGGGTGAAAAGTCCCTGAAGCTAGCAAGAGCGAACAGACATACCTCCACATTGGAAGATGAGAGTGAACTGATAAGGGTGAGCCGGAGTGGTGGCCTACCTAGGGAAATGCATTACTACCAATGTTAGCCTCTTGACACAGCTAATATATAGCAGTGAAATGATTGGCAGGAAATCTAGACAATACATTATAAATTAGGTAGTTCCAGGTGAATGTAAATATCACTCGGGCTTCTCCCTTCCCTCCTTATATGTATATTTATTACGAAAATAGACTATACGGCATATTTGAAGGGGAAATAAACAGCGAAAATTAGCAAATGAGTGCAGGTGAGGTGTTGTCAGGTGATAATTAGCCAATTCCAGGTGTATGGCACTCTCACTTACCTTATTTCTTTCTTGTATATATTATTTGGTATAAGAATAGGGGATAGGGCTTATTTCAATGGATGAAATCAGTGAAAAATTCCAGGGAAGATTTACTTAGCGTAGCACGGCCGGGCAGGCGAGAGGATAGGGTAATGGAGGGGGGGTAGGGAGGGGAGTCAAGAACGGGGAGAAATGGCTAAATTGTCAACAATGGATGGGAATACAGATGAGATTAGGAGTGCTGACTAGTGTTGGACATTGGCAGTACTGATAGAATACAAGTCCCCACTTGGAAGCCCGTGTGAATTCAAAATAACACTGAATCACAAAAGCGACGCCCCGCGGTATGATCCCTTGCTCCCAAGCGTCACGAAAGTGACGCCCCGCGGTTAAGGGGTTAATGTGCTTATTGAAGTTTATCATGCTACAGTGATTGCAAATATAATTAGTGAAAGTCAGCCAATACAGTACTTTGCTGGGTATGGTACTACTTTCCCCCCCCTCACTATTTGAGGCTAAGTAAGTATAGTAACCTCTCAACTAAAGCGAGTTTAAAAAACGCGTTTTTGTTTTAACACAAACAAATATTTAAGGAGTTATGTTGAACTAACATGGGTTTCTCGATTTAATGCGACTATACATACATGATGGTTTTGAATTAGCCGCGCGCGCCTTGGACAGTCCCGAGCTGATAGACCGTGTGTGGTAGTTTATGCATAAATACAATATTTTATTTGCCTGTTGCTTAAACTAGTTTTATTCAAACTATAATATTCGAAAATGAAGTTTGGCCCCATTCGGAGCAATTTGGCTCATTTTTGGACAAAATTTGGCCAGGAAAGTGATGGCAGATCTAAACTGTTACAACTTGATGCTGCAGAACAGAAAGAAGAAGACCACTCAGACCAAGATAGAGCAGTTCTTTATGAAGAAGACAGAAAACTCAAGGGAGTTATCTTCATCACCAGTAGCACGGGAGTCAGAAGAAGAGGAAGAGGAAGGACAGCAGAGCGAGGAGGGACAACAAATTTAGGGTGGGGAGCAGGGTGAGGAGGAACAGCAGTAGACAATGAGTGCTGCATAGGTGAAGTGAGGCTGTGTTGTTATTGTTTGTGACCTACTTACTGTAATGAAAATGTTGCTTTTACTGTAGTGTTTTTATGACAATCTAATGCATTAATAATGTTGAGGAACTTTTACAATGCCGTGAATGAAGCAGAATTGAAAGAAAATCCATGTAAAAAATGTAAACAGTATGTATTTGGGGAGAAGTAAACAATGCATCGGCCCAACTAGGGCTGAGATGTTTTTTATTTCTCCCTAGATATATTGTTTTTGTTTTTTACATGGATTTTCTTTCAAATTAATATTGTTGTTTTTAAGTTTAGAGCTGCATAACTTCCCTAATGGGAAGACTTTCCCAGAGTCGAGGAACGTAACCCCCAATATTACCATTGTTTCTTATGAGAATATTATGTTTAAATAACGCATTTTTAACTAACGCGACCTCTCCAGGAACTTAACCCTCCCGTTATTTGAGAGGGTACTGTATGCAGCATACTGTATAAGAACAGGATACAGTACATTCCCCTAGTACGCGCCTATATGGGCGGCAGAGGACGTTGCGTACTAGGAATTTGCATACTGTGAATCTGTACATAAACTTATGGGAAAAATTACATATTGGTGGCACCCCCATTCATGGGCAACCCTCGAGATGCCTTTCATACCTAAGTATTGTACAGTACCCTCGCGTCCAGCACGGTAATATTGTCATGCATGGGTCACGTGTTGGACCAAAAACGTGTTGGACTAACAATAGAGCTTGTGGTGAAAAATGAATTATGTCAGCAACCCAAGGAAAAGTCACCCTAAATACCTACCATATACCTATACATATATTGGTACTACTGTAATTATAATAAATGTTACTGTACTATGAATGATAACTAACCATTTAGGATAGTGCTGGTGCCGCACAAGCTGACTGGGTGCAAGCATACTTTATAGTATGCGACACTGGTTCAGCCACAGCAACCCTTATGTCTGCCAAAATAGTAGCCGGAAGAACTCTCCCAAAGTTTATTACCCTGACGGGGTTCAAACCCTCGTTCTCCCATGTACGACAATGCACACTCTACCACTGTACCACAGAGGCTTCTTATATATATATATATATATATATATATATATAGATATATATATATATATATTCAGTGCTCGTCAGAAGTATCGAGTGCCCTGCGTCCCTCCTATGAAACAATCCTTTTAACATTGAAAAAACATATAAATAATGCATTTTATGTACCTTTAGTGCTTTGTAGGGTATCCTTTACGCATCTTCACGGACCTGAGACATCTTGGAAGTGAAAGGGCGAGGTTCCTGAGGTGCTGGAGGGTATTTTGTCCCAGGAATCACAAATGGCGGCTTCCAGCTTAGGCAGAGAGCTCACGTCCTTCCCTTGGAGATTCTTCTTTACGGGGTACCAGAGATTTTCAGTCGGGTTGAGGTCTGGGCTATTGCCTGGCCAGTCTTTCATGAATGATACCTCGCAGTCATGAAGCCAATTGCTAACCGATTTGGCCTTATGAGCAGGTGCACCGTCCTGCTGAAACACTCGTGCACCAGTTAGCTCGAAGGACTCTGGTAAATGATCACACAGAAGCTCCAGATAAACATCCTGATTCACTCTGCAGTTCTTGGGAAGCACAACAAACTTCCCCTAACCTTTACCAGAAAAACAACCCCATACCATGAGCGATTCAGGATTTTTAACTGTGCTTTCAACGTAACGTGGGTCAAGTGGCGCTGGTACACACATGCTCCTCTATTACAGGTAACACTAAACGTTGCCTCATCAGACCACAACACTGACAACCATTGCTCCTCACCCCAGTTAAGGTATTTGTTAGCAAAGGCAAGCCTATGAAGTTGCTGGTAACGAGCGAGAAGAGGCTTTCTCACAGGCCTTTGACTTGTGTAACCAAGTTCTTGGACCCTTCAAGACACTGTGCGCACAGAAACCTCACCAAACACTTCCGGGTTGCTCTCCTTTATTTTTACTTGCACTCACACGAGGATTAGACTCCATTGCATGTTTTAAAACATTAACAGACCTCGGGGAAGTTGTCCTAGGCCTACCAGACCGTGGTTTCTTTGTGGGAACGTCACCACTGTTTTCCACTCGAAACCGCGCGCACCACCTACGCACTGTCGATTGAGCCATGCCAACCAGTTCACTAATTTCCTTCGTTTGGTGGCCGGCCTCCTTTAGAGCAATGATCTGGGATATGATTTCACTCGATATTTCATGGGTAGGTGCCATAACAAAGTGACGAAAGCCAAAACACTGTGGGACACTCGGTAAAAAATGGCGCAAAAAGAGGGGGAGACGCGGCGGAGTTCCTCTCTCTCATGCAGCCCGTAGGCAACTGAGGCGGGAACCAACCAGCGCATAGGAAGGCCTCAGGGTACCGTGATGTCATGCTAGCGCCGCAAACTTCTGGCTCAATTTTTACTACCCAAAACGGGTGATTCTTTTTTGGCCATAAGTATTGCACGCCCGGCCATAGGCGCTCGATGCTTCTGACGAGCACTGTATATATATATATATACAGTACAATCCCAGTTAACCGGGTGGCTTGGGGAATTTACCATCCCGGTTACAGATTTTTCCCGTATTTCTGATTTTCAAATCAAATCTATACAAAGGCTATCACAGCAGTAAATACAGTTCAGGTACTCACCAGTCACATTAGGGGTTACACTAAGAGATTCCGCCTGAAAAACTGCCTTGTAAACACACACCATGGTCATAACGCACGTGTGCAATGTCTAGCAATTTGCAGTACTGCAAATTACACCAGTTCATTGTTTACCGAATTACTGTATTCATTATATGTACTGTACTCATAAAAATTGAAAAATAAAATAAATAAATAAAAGCTTGAACATTTATTAGTGAACTGATGATGTGTTAAGACTGCACTGTAGAATTATCACAACACTTGTGCCCTCACGTGAGTTTGTTTACGTTTCCGACTTCTTCTTCTTCCCTACCTGACCTCCATCACTCCACCCCTCACCCGCCACTCAGCTGTTTTGCAGAAAATAAAATAAATGATGTACGTATGAAATGGAGGCATATTATTTATTTTTCTTCCAACAAAGTAAACTTTCATTCCTATTAACATTTATATTCAGCCATTAGTGTTTTATAATGTTCGCCTTTTTCAAGTCTGTTGCATACTGTATGTCCAGCTTCTGTTTCAAGGTAAGCACGATACGCTTACGTTTAGTTTGCACTTCAGGCATTTTGGAGTGTACAAATTACCGTCTATCAGAGGAACACAACAGCAAAAGACCTTGTTTACTGTCTGGTGGCAAAACGCAGACTGGTGATTTTTGGAGGGTGTGGAGGATGACTGAATTCAAGTACGGGAAAGAGGGGGAGAGGAGGGGTGGTTAAGAGGATTTGCTAGGGATTTACATCAGCCGGAAATGCCTTCACCTCGCTTTGTCTGACTTCCCCCAGCCTCGCGTGACACAATCAAACGGCGGTTTGGCGGTCCATTCAAATTGGCGCACAGTTATAACTTACTGACATTTTTACCAGCCCTTGAATTTTCCCGTTGTTCTGAGTATTCCGTTTGTCTGGATACCGGATAGCTGGGATTGTACTGTATATATATATATATATATATATATATATATATATGTGTGTGTGTGTGTGTGTGTGCAGACATACCCCGGTTTAACGATGTAATTGGTTAGGTAAAACCCCATTGTTAGGCGGAGTATTGTATATTGGGGTACTTTTAACCTGGAGATTAATGTGGTTTTCCAGCCATGGGTTTACCCCAACCCTAGCGCAAAACCCAACCAAGTGAGCCCCAAAACAAGTTTTAAGCCAATCTAAATGGTCTAACAGCTGTCAAGGAAGCTACCCTAAGCCTAACACCTGTAAATAACTCACTAAAACCAACAAATAAAATCTGAAAATCATCAAATATAAGTCTGGAGTAAATCAAGCTTAGTAAACTGTATCCCAAAATGACAATGTTCACGTCACCTATGGCTAAAACAAATTAATTTAAGTCTGAAAACAGTTGATTGATTGACTCTATCGGATACGTTTGTGTGAAGCTGCAGAATGTGGTGAATGTTTTTGGCGTATCTGGTAGAGCCAGGATTCCAGGGACTTGAATGATGAGTGAATGGAAGTGTGGCCTATTTGGATTGGGCAAGTTTGTGCTGTCAGAACATTGCTACTCCTCACCCTGCCCTTGGGTGGGAAAGGAGGTCCGGATGATGATGATGACAATGATGACGACTAAAAACAGTTTATAAATCAACCTGAACACACAATTTTAGTCTAAATTATCATCAATGTCAGTAAAAAAAAAAATCAAACATCATCAATAAACTGGGGTTTGGCCATCTTTAGGCAGGGTATGGTGGCATTTCTACCCCCCATCGTTAAGCCAGGGCATCGCGTCAAGGGGTATCGTGTGTGTGTGTGTATATATATATATATATATATATATATATATAGTATATATCTATCTATCTATATATATATATATATATATATATATATATATATATATATATATATACACCCAGTGTAAATTGACTTAGGACCTACATACACAGAATTGCTATGGGAGAGTTGTCTGTCTTTGTTTTGTGTTTCCACCTCTACCAAGTGAATCTTTTGGGCAAGAAGTCACTGGCAACTCCTCTGGTGTTGGCGGGAGGTGGTGAAACACTCAGCACGTCAGTGCTTTCCCAGAAGTGAGAGTGGGAGTATATATTCCCATCGCTCTGAGCTTGCACCTCCCTCTTTTTTCGTATGCATTACTGTTTGCCCTGTTATTTTCCTAGAGTCGAGTTGTCATGCCTGGAAAGTACTGCTCATGGGATGAGAGGGTCCTTATTGCATGGAGGCAGGATAATGTCCCTATCGACACGATTTGTGAATGTACTGGACGTGCAAAGTCGACCATCATGAAAATTCTTGCTGCAGCATGCGGCTTGCCACCAGAACACAAGCATGGTGGTGGAAAGAAGAAGACGACTTCCAGAGGTACAGATACGCTTCTGAAGAGGGAAGTAATCAAGAATCTTCGACTGACAGCAGCAGAATTGAAGAGAATGCATCCCCAGCTGTTACGGGACGTCTCAATTTGAACTATCCAACACTGCTTGCAGAAGGAGCTGGGTTTTGCCAAGCAGCACCGCAGCCAAGAAACTGCTTCTCACTGACCGCATGAAGAAGCAGCGCATTCCATTTGCCAAGAAGTATGCATGTTGGACATCGGGCGAGTGGAGAAAAGTTATGTTTTCTGATGAAAGCACATTCCAAGTGTTCCTGGTGCGTTCTGGCAGGGCTTGTCGCCCTGCCTCCCGTTGTTGATATGACCCTGCTTACACGGTGCTGACTGTTAAGCACCCACAATCAGTAATGATATGGGGGTGTTTCTCAGGGGAAATGGGAAGGGGAGGCCTTTACTTTCTTCCTAAGAACTTGATGATGAATGGTGACCGTTACATTCAAGTTCTGAAAGATCGTTTGTTAAGCTTTTTTGCTATTCATGGGTGCAACTTTTTCATGCTCGATTCATATCCATGTCACAAGTCAAGAAAGGTGACAAAATGGCTTCAGGATAATCGAATTGAGGTCCTCGACTGGCCTGGCAACAGTCCAGATCTAAATCCGATAGAAAACTGCTGGGCAAAGATGAAGAAAATCATGGCAGAGAAGAAGACACCCAGTGTGGACAACCTCAAGACTGAACTGACACATGTTTGGTGCAAAGAAATGTCCTTGGATTACTTTAGAGATCTAATGGATTCCATGCCAAAACACATCCAACTGGTCCTGAAAAACAAGGGAAACATGATTTCGCATTAATGAATGGCATTTCAAGAACAAACATAGTGATATACGGTGATTTCTGTGTTTTTTAATACCTTGTGAGGGGAGGTACTAAGTCAATTTGCGGTAGCTGTATATATATATATATATATATAAGGTAAGCCCTTAATTCACGCCAACTTTTTTCACGCGATTTCAGTTATCCACAAATTTTTCGTACAATAATTAAAACATAAAATTATAGTATTCAGATAAATAATTTTAATTAACGAGAGAAATAAATAAAATATAAAAATGGCTACTTGCTGCCTGTGTGCATACATATATGTATATGTGTTTGTGTATGTGTGTGTGTGTGTGTGGGAGGTCGGTCTACCAATGCATCACACAGTCAGTTTGAATCCGACGGTCGAACCATGCGTGACTTGTGAATCATTATTTGTGGCTTATTTTTCTGTCTTCCAGTGATTGCTTGACTTGTCTGCCAACATGGGGCCTAAGCGTAGTGCTAGTGATGCATGTGGTAACACACCAAAATGGACTGTAACGTGATGTTGCTGACAGAAAGTTGTGTTGGACAAACTTAAGGGAGGAATGTAGGCAGTGTTGCCAGGTCAGTGGGTACTGTTGGCGCCCAATCCATCCCGAAAACGCGCCCAAAAAGCGCAGACAGCAAAATGACACACACACACACACACACACACACACACTTCTCCATCAGTCTTGGAAGTGGTGAGAGCCAATTGTAGTAATTCTTCTCTATTCTTAACCTGTAGAGGTGTGTGTGTGTGTGTGTGTGTGTGTGTGTGTGGTAGTAATAGTAGTAGTAGTAGTAGGTGGTGGTCAGAAAGTCAGACCAAGGAAGAGTGGGGTCAGGTGAGAGAGGGTCAGTTGGCCTCACCTGTGTAACATTTACAAGGAGGTGGCAATTGCTCTTTGGGGAAGGGTAGGGGGATAATAGGATGAGTGGAGACGATTTAATCTGGATGAGAGAGAGAGAGAGAGAGAGAGGATGGTACAGAAAGCATGGAATGGTAGATGGGGTAGAGGGAGAGAGCTTTGTGTTGTCAGTAATTATGGGATCAGGGTTGGGTTGGGGAGGCTTGGTAAAGGGTGTAGGGGAGGAACTGGGTGGTCATTATGACTTTGGTGCTAACTGTACTGCACATCAGTGATGAACATTAGCACTGTAGTAGCAGCATACAGGAATGGATATAAATTCCTTCGAAAATGCTGACAAGAATGACAAAAATGAGACATGATATTCGGAACCTTCCATATGAAGACAGACTAACAAGACCAACTTTGCACTCACTAGAAAGGCGTAGCCTTGCGCCTTGAGGACTTAGGATTAAAACAAAAGGCACACACACACACACACACTTGGGGTCATGGAAATGCAGGTCAGGTAGAGATGCTAATTATAGTAGCTGGGGCTTCACAATGCATTTGGGGAGTGGCAGGGAAAGGATTACTGAGTCATAAGAGTATTAGTACATCATGCATACGCCATGTCTTCTTACTTCTTTTTTTTAACATTGCATCCATGTAACAAAATCGCCCAATATGCTACTAGTCATTTCAAAAATCACCCAAAAAAGCGCAACGCGCAGCCGTTCAAATTTAAGCGCAAATCATCTTCCAAAGTCGCCCAATCTGGCGCGAAACGCGCGCACCTGGCAACCCTGAATGTAGATGACAATTCTCCATCAGGACAATTCCCCGTCATTTATTTACATACCAGTTTATTTAGCAAGTACAGTTCACTAGTTTTTTACTTATATGAGTTATAAAATCCCCTTGAAAATTAGTTATTAAAGTATTAATTAATCAATAATAAATATATTTATAGAGTGACAGGGAATTGTCCATGATTTGATGGTGAATAGACTTCATGGTGAATTGTCTTGGAACCGTGTGTTTGGGGTGAGTCAACTGTTCCAACAATAAAGAAGGAGGAACGTAGCATACGGGAGGCAGTGAGGGCCAGTGTACCAGACTGTGCTAAAGTGTCTCCACCTGTGCCTGTGAACTGGCTTGGAACCGTATGTTTGGGGTGAATGAGTCAACTGTTTGGACAATAAAGAAGGCAGAATGTAGCATATGGGAGGCAGTGAGGGCTTGTGCACCAGACTGCAGAAGTGTCTCCACCTACGCCTGTGCTTGTCAGGTTTCAGTGTTAAATTTCTTAACATTTTTGTTGTTTTTCATACTTTATGCTAGTTTATAAGGTGTATGTAGTGCATAAACAGTATTATTCAGATGTAATATAATTAGTAGACATGCGTAATTATGTGCACACAAGGGCAGAACATATACGTGAATTTACCACATACGCGAACGATCTGGGAACGTAACCCTCGTGTGAATTAAGGGCTTACCTGTATATGTATATATATATATATATATATATGTATACAGTAATCCCTCTACTTTCTGGATGCCCACTGTCCGGACATCCCCACTTACTGGACATTGTGGGCCTGGACCATCGGAACCGAAAAATGGCCAAAAAATGAAAAAAATCCCCCCCAAATCTGAATTTTTTCCCACCCATAATTTGAAATTGCCGCGCGGCGCCAAACAACTGCTTACACCACGGCTCCTTCACCCCTTCCTTCCTCCCCCTTCCCCCCTCCCTGTCAGGATTGCCGTTAGTTATTTTTCATTACCAAATGTGGGCCAATTTGGTAATGAAAAATTCGTTTGGTAATGAATCAGAATAATGCATTACCAAACGGATTTTTCACATGTATGAGGATACAGAGGATGGAGATGGTGGATTGTTTGCCTGATTAATCTGCTACCCTACACAGTGTGAAAATAATCAACATGCTGTTAATATAAGGAGAGTGATTACATGTATTTCTATCTGTCTGTTGCCAGACGCCTCAATCCCGTTTGGGGTGGCCACAAACAAATCGCCTCCAAGTTGCCCTATCCTCTGCCATTTCACTGCCCTGCTCCCAGCTCACACCCCCCTCTCTCATATACCTCTCCACCCCATCCCCACATCTCATCATCGGCCTCCCCCTCCCTCTCCCCCCCTCCACCTCACTCACATACACTCTCTTCGTCAGTCTTTCACCCTCCATCCTCTCCACATGGCCAAACCACCTCAGTGTGTTCCTCCTAACGCTTCCTATCACATCCACATCCACACCACAACGCTTCTTTATATCCTCATTTGTCAGCCTGTCTCTCCATGTGACTTCACAGGCTCCTCTTAAATAACTCATTTCCACTGCTCTCACTCTTGTGTCCTTCTAACAACGTCCAAGCTTCACTTCCATACGTTAGAGTTGGTATCACAATACTGTCATGTAGTAACTTTTTCACTTCCATGCTCACTTCCCTGTTTCTTATCACTGCTTTCATAGAACCAGCAACCTTTCTTCCCTGCTGTACCCTTTCAAGCACTTCACCCTCCAAACCTCCATCCTTACTCATCACACTACCCAAGTACTTAAACGTACTCACATTTTCCAATTCCTTCCCATCCAACCTCGCTGTACATTCACTGACTTCACCTCTCTCAAAGACCATCACTTTACTCCTCCCTACATTCACCTTTAGATTCCGTTTCTTACACACTCTCCCAAACTCATCCACCAAGCCTTGCAGCTCCCCTTCGTCTTCACTCAATAACACAGTATCATCTGCAAACAACAGTACAGGGAGTTTCCAAACACCATCCTCTCTCACCAGGGCCACTCCAACATCCACTACCCTACCTTGTACCTTTTTTATTACCCCATCCATATACAGATTGAACAACCATGGAGACATGACACATCCCTGTTTCAGCCCAACTTTCAAAGAGAAAAATTCACTTAGTTCACCATCCACACGCACTGCAGCCTTCGCACCATCGTACATACTCTTCACAGCATTCAACAACTTCCCATCTACTCCATATATTCTTAATACTTTCCACAATCCTTGTCTATCCACCCTGTCATATGCTTTCTCCAAATCCATGAAAGCCACATACAGCATCTTTCCCTTCTGAAACTATTCCCCTAAAGATCTAAGAATGAATATCTGATCTACACAACCTTTTCCCTTCCTAAAGCCTCCCTGTTCTTCTCCAACTAATTTCTCTGTTCTTTCTCAGACTCTGTCAATAAGTATCCTACCATTCACTTTTCCTATTATACTAAGAAGACAAATGCCCTTATGATTACCACACACTTTTTTTTCCCCTTTTCCTTTGTACAAGGGAATAATTATACCTGACTTCCAATCCTCCGGGACTCTATCTTCCTCCCAGGCCAATCTGCACATCTTCCACATCCATTCTGCTACTATCTCTCCCCCATGCTTCAGCATTTCACCACACACTCCATCAATTCCTGGGGCTTTCCTCGGTTTAATTTTCTTCATTGCTTCCACAACTTCTATCCTACTGATTTCTTCCTGTCTTGTATATATAATTAGTGAAGAATAAATGCTAGCTTTACGAATTTGGTAATGAAAAGTTATATTTGGTAATGAAAGTTGAGGAGATTGGTTATGTGGCTGTTGCGATCTGGCAACTCTGTTTCTCCGACATCAACAGTCATTCCCTAACTTTGATTGTGAATAGATGCATATCGCACTGGAAGCCACACATGCTCGTTTTTTTGTGAATAAACAGTGAATATACTGCTATACCTCCCTATGTGTCTACGTGTCAAGTGGGCTGGTGGAGGATTAGTGCCCCTCCTTGTAAAACAAATAACTCAGAGTCATTGGCCACCCCATGCGAGATTATGGCGTCTGGCAATAGATAGATAGATAGACCTCGCCTGTAGACCACATGGGAATTTACAGTGTTGTGCAGTGTTAAGAAATTTGAACTTAGATTGCAAAGGACCATCGGAACTGCAAATTGGCAGTTTAAACTGGCGGTTAGAACTGTAGTGGTGCAGTTCAGAACAATGTGCAGTGTTAAACAATTGTATCTCACTGTGCAAAGAATTAAGTGCAGCACAACACTGGATTACTGTACGTGCTTCAAGAGCGTTTTCACCACTGCCAAAACCTTAGAAAGGCAGCCACAAACTTGATGTAAGTACCCTGGCTGAGGTACAGTCACTTCTAATTCCTCATTCTTTGGTTCCTTTTCATTTATTTCATGCTTTATGTCCATTATTGGTGTGAATAGGGTCTTAAATAGGTTTAATTAGGTGCTATGCATGTCCGGTAGGGAGTTATGTAGGTGGCTTTCAAAGTTAGGCTGGTTAGGGTCCATAAGTACCAGTCCAGGAGGCTGGTGCCCACTTTCCGGACATGCCTTTGGCTCTATTACGTCGGATAGTGGAGGGATTACTGTATATATATATATATATATATATATATATACAGCATGTATATATATAGATATGTATTTTATATATATTATGTATACAGTATTCAGGCAGACCCCAAGTTACGAAAACAATTGGTTCTTAAAGGTCTTTCGTAAGTCTTTTTGTAAGGCCATCTCTCTCTTTCTCTCTCTCTCTCTCACCCAACCCTAATCCCATTATTACTAAGGACACAAAGTTCTTTGCCTCTACCCCATCTTCTTTATACTCCATACCTACTTCTGTGCCATCCTCTCTCTCTCTCTCTCTCTCTCTCTCTCTCTCTCTCTCTCTCTCTCTCTCTCTCTCTCTCTCTCTCTCTCTCTCTCCCCCCACCCAGATTAAAGCCCATAATTGTCTCCACTCCTCCATTTATCCCCTACCTTTCCCAGAACTGCAGTTATTACCTCATCTCCTTGTCCATGTCTTCACCTGACCTCATCCTTCCTTGCTATGACTGACCTCCCCCCCCCCCCCCACACACAGGAAGAAAAGGCTAGATCCGTGAGACTCGAGAGAGACACGAACCTGATGAGTGGCGTATTAGGCAAAATTGACCCCGAAGGAGACAAGTGGGTAAAAGAAATTGAGGAAACAAGGAGGATAGGGCCTATAGGAAAGGGGAAACAAGACCAATGAGAGTCAAGTTGACATCGGAAAGTTTAGTAAATGATATACTAAAAATGACCTGGAAATTAAGCAAAGAGGCTGGAATGGAAAATATTATAATAAGAAAAGGTTTAAGTGAAGAAGAAAGAGAAGTTTTAAAATCACTGAAGGATCAAGCAAAGGAAAAAAATGATAAGAGGACAGAGGAAGAATGTAATACTTTTTTTTTGGGAGAGTATTGGATATGAAAGTAAGGAAGTGGTATATAAGGAAATAGAAGCGAAGGAAACTAAGGGGGATAGCTGTGAAAAATTAGAAATTGAGGAAGTAGTACTGACAGAGAAAAGGAGAGAAGAGGATATAAAAAACATGAAAAATAATTTAAAGGTGATATACACTAATACTGATGGTTTAATATCGGCCAGGCTTGAAATTAATGATTTCTTGAGAGAATATGAACCTGATGTCATGTGCTTTGTAGAGACCAAATTAAGAGAGGATATTGATGTTCATTTGGGAGATGGTAAATACAATCTGTGGAGAAGAGACCGAAAGGAAAAAACGGGAGGAGGAGTGATGATAGCAGTGAAGAGCAACATAAATGTAGATACCATGGAAATGGGAGAAGGCAGGGCTGAAGTGATATATATGAAATTAGAAACTGGAGAGAAAGTCAAGAGAGATACGGCGGTAGTGTATGTTCCCCCTAAGACAAGAGCATGGAATGATGACGAATATCATGTGATATTGTCAGATATGGCTAGCTATTTACAAAAAATAATTGAGAAAAGCAATAATATAATTTTGGTGAGTGACTTTAACTGTAAAGAGGTGAACTAGGAGGAATGAGACTCAGGAGGCAGCGAGGACTCGTGGGGCACTATATTATTAAATATAATAATGAATAATGTGATGACGCAATGGGTCAGAGAAGAGACACGGTTCCGAGGTGAGGACACACCAGCAAGGTTAGATTTACTGTTTACCAAAGAACCCGATGTAATAGAATCATTGAAATATTTCTGTCCTATAGGAAAAAGTGATCATGTGGTCATTGAGTTCCAGATGATAATAGGGAACGTCGATCCAAGAGACGAGCTTCATAGACAGGGAAGATACAACTTTGGGAATGCTAATTTCACAGGACTGAAAAACTTTTTTGAAAATGCGGATTGGAGAAAATTAAGAGAAACAAGAGAGATACAAAGGAAGTGGGATATCTTTCTAGACCTATACAATTTGGGAGTGGAAAAATTTGTACCAAGAGTAAGAGGGAAAGAAAACAGGAAAAAGGAGTGGTTTAATAGAAGGTGTATGATAGCAAAAAAAGAAAGAGATAAGGCATGGAACAACTGGAGAAAAAGGGGCAACACCAGAACAAAGGAAGAATATAAAAGAACTAGAAAGATTACACAAGAATACGTAGAGAAGAA
The DNA here is from genome assembly GCF_032717465.1 of Coenobita brevimanus. Lineage (NCBI taxonomy): Eukaryota > Metazoa > Arthropoda > Malacostraca > Decapoda > Coenobitidae > Coenobita > Coenobita brevimanus. Next base: position 39,543,480 of record NC_137018.1, read on the forward strand.
GAAAGGAATTTTGAAAAAGGTATAATAGACAAATGCAAGGATGAACCCAAATTGTTCTGTAGATTTGTTAATGGCAAATTGAAACAAAGGGAAGGAATCATTAAACTGAAAGTAGAAGGAGAGGTCTATAAAGATGCAGCAATGCAAGCTGAAATAATGAACAAATGTTTCCAATCAGTTTTCACTAAGGAAAGAGTTTGTGGAAGGGGAGGGAGTGACTAGAAATGTACCAGTGATAAAAGATATAAAAGTGGGAGGTACAGGAAGTGTACAAGTTATTGGAAACTCAAGATGTAAGGAAAGCCCCAGGACCTGATGGAATTTCTAATTGGGTACTGAAGGAATGCAGAGAACAACTGGCAGATAAAATTCACAGTTTAATCATGTGTTCTCTAGAAGAGGGGAAAGTGCCACAAGAATGGAAGAGGGCAAATGTGGTACCAATTTACAAGGGAGGAAACAAGGAAGAACCCCTGAATTATAGAGCAGTGTCTCTAACCAGCATGGTCGTCGCAAAATTGTGCGAGAGAATCCTGAAAGACAGATGGATAAAATATCTAGAAGAGATGAATATTTTGGCTGAATGTCAGTTTGGATTCAGAAGTGGAAGGTCATGTGTTTCTAACTTGTTGAGCTTTTACTCAAGAGCGATTGACGTGGTACAGGAGAGAGATGGTTGGGTGGATTGTGTGTACTTAGATTTAGAGGTGGCCTTTGACAAGGTACCTCATAAGAGACTAATGTGGAAACTAGAATATAAAGGAGGACTGAAGGGGAAACTCCTGGAATGGATGAGAGACTTTTTGAGAGACAGACAAATGAGGACAGTAATAAAGGATAGGATGTCTGGATGGAGGGAAGTAACAAGTGGAGTCCCCCAAGGCTCGGTGTTGGTGCCAGTAATGTTCCTGATTTACGTAAATGATATGGTAGATAGAGTGAACAGTTATGCAAGTCTGTTTGCTGATGATGTAAAGATCTTGAGGAAGATAGATGTTGAGGAGGATTGTTAAATGCTGCAGGAGGATCTGGATAGGATACATGATTGGAGCCGGAAGTGGGAAATGAAATTTAATGTAAAGAAATGTAAAATATTGGAAATGGGTAAAAGTACCAGGAGGCCATCATTGAATTATTTGTTGGGTAATGAACTAATCACTAAAATGAGAGAAGAGAAAGATTTGGGAGTGCTGGTCCAAGATAGTTTGTCACCTGAAAAGCACATTAATAAGATAGCTAGAGAGACTTATAAACTCCTGACTAACATAAGAGTAGCATTTCATTATATGGATGAGGAGATGATGAAAAAATTGATAGTGGCCATGATCTGCCCCAGTTTAGAATATGCAGCAGTAGGGTGGTCCCCACACAAAAAGAAAGATATAAACAAGATTGAGAGAATACAAAGAACAGCAACCAAAATGGTCCCCAGTCTGGCAGATCTGTCATACAGTGAGAGGCTGGAAAAGCTGGATATGCCTTCTTTAGAAGAAAGGAGAAAGAGGGGAGACATGATTGCTGTGTTCAGGACCATGGTGGGAGTAGATAAAATTGACTGAGAAGATCTTTTTTTATGGGATAAGAGAGCAACAAGAGGACACGGAATGAAATTGAAAAAGTTAAGCTGCTTGAAGGATATCAAGAAATATAGCTTTCCTTACAGAATTATAGATTTATGGAATAGCCTGGACAAAGACATCATCCAGTCTAAAAACTTAAACGAGTTTAAAGCTAAATTTGACTTACTGAGAAACAGCAATGGGAACCCACGAGTATAGCATTTTTCGTGTGTATCTCAATTTGGTATATTGGGTAAGTACATAAGTATTTGGAACGACTTAGACAAAAAGATGGTGCAGGAGAAAAACATTCATGTGTGTAAAAGTGGACTAGATAAATGTGGATATGGAGACAGGACAGCACGAGCATTGCTCAATTCCTGTATACTACAAATAGGTAAATACACACACACACACACACACACACACACACACACACACACACACACACACACACACACACACACACAGACACACACACAGATTTTTAAATTGTATCTGTGGATTTTTCGTGTCGATCCTTCGTAAGTAGGGGTTTGACCGTGTGGTAAGCTGCTGTACTCACGCAGTTGCAAGCGCTGGTTCGAATCCTCGCAATAGGGTGCATCCCTACGTGTCAAGTGGGGTTGGTGGAGGATTAGTGCCCCTCCCTGTAAAACAATTAACTCTAAGCCATTGGCCACCCCATGTGGGATACATGGCGTCTGGCAATGAATGAATGAATGAATGAATATATATATATATTACATATATACTGTATATATATATATATATATATATATATATATATAGTTATATATAGTTATATATATATATATATATATATATATAGTTATATATATAGTTATATATATATATATATATATATATATATATATATATATATATACAGTATATATATAGTTATATATATATATATATATATGTATATATATATATATATATATATATATATATAGTTCTATCTATCTATCTATTGCCAGACGCCTCAATCCCGTTTGGGGTGACACAACAAACATCTCAGTCGCCCTGTCGCCATTTATACCCTGCTCCCAACTCACCCCCTCTCTCATATACCTCTCTCCCTCCATCTCATCCTGGTCTCCCCCTCCCTCTTCCACCCTCCACCTCACCTTCTACACTCTCTTCACCCTCCATCCTCTCCACATGGCCAAACCACCTCAGTGTGTTCCTCACAACGCTTCCTATCACATCCACATAAACACCACAACGCTCCTTTATATCCTCATTCGTCAGCCTGTCTCTCCACGTGATATATATATATATATATAGTTATATATATATATATATATATATATATATATATATATATATATATATATATATATATATATATATATATATATATATAGTTATATATATATATATATATATATATATATATATATATATATATATATATATATATATATATATATAGTTATATATAGTTATATATAGTTATATATATATATATATATATATATATATATATATATATATATATATATATATATATATATATATATATATATATATATATATATATATATATATATATATATATATATATATATATATATATATATATATATATATATATATATATATATATATATATATATATATATATATATATATATATATATATATATATATATATATATATATATATATATATATATATATATATATATATATATATATATATATATATATATATATATATATATATATATATATATATATATATATATATATATATATATATATATATATATATATATATATATATATATATATATATATATATATATATATATATATATATATATATATATATATATATATATATATATATATATATATATATATATATATATATAGTATATATATATATATATATATATATATATATATATATATATATATATATATATATATATATATATATATATATATATATATATATATATATATATATATATATATATATATATATATATATATATATATATATATATATATATATATATATATATATATATATATATATATATATATATATATATATATATATATATATATATATATATATATATATATATATATATATATATATATATATATATATATATATATATATATATATATATATAGTATATATATATATATATATATATATATATATATATATATATATATATATATATATATATATATATAGTATATATATATATATATATATATATATATATATATATATATATATATATATATATATATATATATATATATATATAGTATATATATATATATATATATATATATATATATATGTATGATGTATTTATATATATATATATATATATAGACAGTCTATATATATATATATATATATATATATATACAGTACAATCCCAGTTAACCGGGTGGCTTGGGGAATTTACCTTCCCGGTTACAGATGTTTCCCGTATTTCTGATTTTCAAGTTAAATCTATATAAAGGCTATCACAGCAGTAAATACAGTTCAGGTACTCACCAGTCACATTAGGGGTTACACTAAGAGATTCCGCCTGAAAAACTGCCTTGTAAACACACACCATGGTCATAATGCACGTGTGCAATGTCTAGCAATTTGCAGTACTACCGTACAAATTGCACCGGTCCATTGTTTACCGAATTACTGTATTCATTATATGTACTGTACTCATGAAAATTGAAAAATAAAATAAAGAAATAAAAGCTTGAACATTTATTAGTGAACTGATGATGTGTTAAGACTGCACTGTAGAATTATCACGACACCTGTGCCCTCACGTGAGTTTGTTTACGTTTCTGACCCCGACTGGTCTTCTTCTTCCCTACCTGACCTCCATCACTCCACCCCTCACCCACCACTCAGCTGTTTTGCAGAAAATAAAATAAATGATGTACGTATGAAATGCAGGCATATTATTTATTTATTTTTCTTCCAACAAAGTAAACTTTCTTTCCTATTAACATTTATATTCAAGCATTAGTGTTTTATGATGTTCGCCTTTTTCAAGTCTTTTGCATATGTCCAGCTTCTGTTTCAAGGTAAGCACGATACGCTTACGTTTAGTTTGCACTTTAGGCATTTTGGAGTGTACAAATTACCGTCTATCAGAGGAACACATTAGCAAGAGAGCTTGTTTACTGTCTGGTGGCAAAAAGCAGACTGGTGATTTTTGGAGGGTGGAGGATGACTGAATTCAAGTAGGGGAAAGAGGGGGAGAGGAGGGGTGGTTAAGAGGATTTGCTAGGGATTTACATTAGCCGGAAATGTCTTCACCTCGCTTTGTCTGACTTCACCCAGCCTCGTGTGACACAATCAAACGGCAGTTTGGCGGTCCATTCAAATTGGCGCACAGTTATAACTTACTGACATTTCTACCAGCCCTTGAACTTTCCCGTTTTTCTGAGTATTCCGTTTGTCTGGATACCAGATAGCTGGGATTGTACTGTATATATATATATATATATATATATATATATATATATATATATATATATATATATATATAGTCATCCCTTAACATTTGTGTTTTTAACATACACGATTTTAAGTATCTGTGATTGGATGGAACATAAACGGTTTTAAATATCCGCAGGTGGATACAGTACCAGGGCCAGATTCACTGAATCATTTTATCTTGTTGAACTCTGCTGATACTGTTCACTACAACTGTAACGTTATCCCAGGCACAGTTCATGGCTGTTTTAGGTAATGGCATTATCCAGTGAATCAAAATATAACACTTTTCATCTTGGCCACTTCATATACTGGCATTAATGCCATTAATTCATCAGGGGGAAAGTTAGGACGGGCTGGAAGTATTTATTTTCTTCCATGTACCCTCGATGAGCTGGTCTGAACCGGTTTGCTTCCCTCCCCCCACCCTCTCTCTCTCTCGTACCCCTTGATGAGCTGGTCTAAACCGATTTGCTGTCTCTCCCCTCTCTCTCTCTCGTAAATAACATGAACAATACGTCACCCGAATTGCCACTGAAATCATACGAGAGTGGCTGAAAGTGTTATTTTATATTGTGAATTACTGTGATAAAATAATTGATTTAGTGATATTTTTAAGCGATAAACAGAGAAGCCATGATGCTACGCGCATTAGCTAGCTGAACATTTTTGTTGTTGCAAATACTGTGCAGCAATGCTATGAAATGACACATGACATTATATCAATAAGCTTTATAAAAGTAAGTGGTAATAAAAGTCATTCATGATGTTTGATAAAGTTTGTAATGATTTTCCTCACATCTTTACTGTTTGGCTAAAGTCTAACAAACATTGGAAAATCGTAACAAAATCATAGGGAAACTGGCTAGAAAGCGTTTTATTATTATTGCAATTACTGTGATGAGGAAACGTGGCTGTAACCCCTATTTTGTGTGGAAAAAATCTTGTGGTTTTTGGTGGAAATTTCCACTTCCCTGGGCTATTTCCTGCATCAGACAGTCAAAACACACCATATGTATTCTCTCAAATTGTTCTCCATGCTTGAGTGCCTACGGACATGCAGTTTGTTGGAAACTATAGTAGAAAGATTGATCTTTGTCTGACAAAAATTTTAGCTCTCAAGATTAACGACAGAGTGGGTTAAAACACGAGTTGAAGACACACAATTTTTCTCCTCCTGTATCTCCGCAGTGAGCACAGTCAGTCCATTGTCATCACAGCTGCTGCAGCCAAAGGGAGTAAAGGGGGTCCAGGGGTGTTTTTAACTCTGTACAATCCCATTGGCCGTCGGCATGGTGACGCACGGTACAATTTTAAAGTCTCAAGTAATCCCAGCGACGTGATGGTGCCAGCAGCAAAATTCAGACTCTGTAGCGTGTCTCTCTAACTGCTTCAATCTAGCTAATTTTTTGCTAAGGAGTAGCTTAATGTGGCCATTGGCAACATTGTGCACAAGCACCTGTAGCACTGAGTTTGGTTCTGCATGGCTCCACAGGTGACATCAGTGTGCCACTGTCCATCACAGCGTTAAGAATGTCGTGGAAGTCATGCCATTTTTTCCGCCTCATTGGGCTGGGGAGGCGGTTGACACTGTCACATGGACCCTCCTCCCCTTCATTTAGTGATTCTATAGAAGAGGAAGACCTGGATGACTTCTTCTGGGGAGGAAATATGAGACCAGTGGAGAAGGATATTGAGAACGGATTCCCCATTCTCCTCCCCTGTTCTTTCTCATCCCTCCCAGCTGGGTGGGAAAACGTAGCTCACGGCTTGGGAAACTGGGCTAGAAACATGATGGACGGCCATCCTGCACTTATTTCTCCTATAAGGAGTACTTTTTTTTGCTTTTCCTTGATTTATATGTCCTTTTGGATTATTTTATGCTATAAAATTTTGTTCTGTTTTTTGTCTGGGATTGGGTGGGTATAAAATTGCAAAAATGCCTGGGATGATATGGGTTAAGGGGGGCAGCAGATATCTGCGAATTTTTAACACATGCAGGTGTCTCTGTTTCCTAACCCCCGTGGATGCTAAGGGAGCACTGTACACAGGTCACCAGGTTTTGCGCCTAATAAGGACCATGAAAAGTGCCACCAAAGTTGATACTGCCAAAGTTGGTACATTGACCTTATGGGAAATAAGCTAATAGGGACTGGACCCCCAAGAAAACTCACCACCCTAATGTATTTCCTACTTTAAATATGTCTTAAATTACCTGAAATGCTGTTAACACATTAAATCATAAAGTAACTAACAGTAAAACATGAAAACATCATAAAATACACTTAAACACAGTATGTACAATATTAGCAATATTACGTACATGTATAACACACATATTTCACTCCATCTCAAATAGAACACTCACCAAGAAAGATCCAAGGTGAAGGACATAATGGTCAATTGATGCTAGGGGGTATCCACCAGGATTTGAGTTTTTAACTGGTTATCATACTGTACTTGTGTTTTTTCATCCCCTTGTGGTAGTGATGCTTGGTCTTCCCTTTACCACCTGCTGATCAAGGTTCACACCTTCTTACACCATATTGATGATCACCCGGTCCACCTCCGGCTCCACTCAAGCACAAGATGACACATTTCTGTCAATTACTAATCAAGGAGACGAGAGTTTAACACTCAACTTGCAGACACGCTGAACACATGGGAAACAGGCCAAAACTGAGTGTTGGTGCTGATGTCACCGTGGTGAGACCTGAAACATGTGGTGTCAGAGGAGCTGTGAAAGTGTTTCTTTTTTAGTCGTGAATGTACAGTCACGGGAATATTTGATGGCTGCTAAAGTGCTTTCTACAATGGATGCTGCAAAACCTTGTGCCCTACTGTGTATATATATATATATATATATATATATATATATATATATATATATATATACATACAGTATATGTATGTGTGTGTATATATATATATATATATATATATATATATATATATATATATACATACGGTATATGTATGTATGTGTGTGTGTGTGTGTATATATATATTGTATATATATATATATATATATATGTATATATATATATATATATATATATATATATATATATATATATATATATATATATATATATATGATAAAAATGATAGATTACTAGTGGAGAAGGGAGAAAAAGTGAGCAGATGGATAGAACACTTTAAGGAATTGTTGAACATAGAGGGTGGAAGTAATGCATGTATAAGTGGCTGGGGAATGGCTGGGAGAAGGAGGGAGATGAGAAGACAAGAAGAAATCAGTAGGATAGAAGTTGTGGAAGTAATGAAAAAAGTTAAATTGGGGAAAGCTCCAGGAATTGATGGAGTGTGTGGTGAAATGCTGAAGCATGGGGGAAAGATAGTGGTAGAATGGATATGGATGATGTGCAGGTTGGCCTGGGAGGAAGGTAGAGTTCTGAGGATTGGAAGTCAGGTATGATTATTCCTAGCCAAAGGAAAAGGGGAAAAAGAAGTGTGTGGTAATCATAAGGGCATTTGTCTTCTTAGTATAATAGGAAAAGTGTATGGTAGGAAACTTATTGACAGAGTTAGAGAAAGAACAGAGGAATTAGTTGGAGAAGAACAGGGAGGCTTTGGGAAGGGAAGAGGTTGTGTAGATCAGATATTCATTCTTAGATCTTTAGTGGAAAAGCTTCTAGAGAAGGGAAAGAAGTTGTATGTATTTCTCTATGGATTTGGAGAAAGAATATGACAGGGTGGATAGACAAGGATTGTGGAAAGTATTAAGAATATATGGAGTAGATGGGAAGTTGTTGATGCTGTGAAGAGTATGGCTGATGGTGCTAAGGCTGCAGTGGGTGTGGATTATGAACTGAGTGAATTTTTTCTTTGAAGGTTGGGTTGAACAGGATGTCATGTCTCCATGGTTGTTCAATCTGTACATGGTTGGGGTAATAAAAGAGGTACAAGGTAGGGTAGTGGATGTTGGAGTGGCCTCAGGAGAGAGTGTAGTGTTTGGAAACTCACTGTACTGTTGTTTGCAGATGATACTGTGTTGTTGAGTGAAGATCATGTGAGCTGCAAGGCTTGGTGGATAAATCTGGATGAGTGTAAGAAACGGAATCTAAAGGTGAATGTAGGGAAGAGTAAAGTGAAGATCTTGAGAGAGGTGAGAAGTCAGTGAATGCACAGCGAGGTTGGATGGTGAGGAATTGGAAAATGTGAGTACATTTAAGGCATGGGTAGTGGGGATGAGTAAGGATGGAGGTTTGGAGGGTATGCTTGAAAGGGTACAGCAGGAAGAAAGGTTGCTGGTTCCTTGAAAGCAGTGATAGGAAACAGGAAGTGAGCGTGGAAGTGAAAAGTTACTACATGACAGTATTGTGATACCAACTCTGACATATGGAAGAAGCTTTGACGTTGTTGGAAGGACACAAGTCAAGAGGAGAGCAGTGGAAATGAGTTATTCAGAGGAGCCTGTGGAGTCACATGGAGAAACAGCCAGACAAATGAGGATATAAAGGAGCGTTGTGGTGTGGATGTGGATGATAGGAAGTGTTAGGAGGAATACACTTGAGGTGGTATGGCCATGTACAGAGGATGGAAGGTGAAAGACTGACGAAGAGAGTGTACATGTGAGTGAGGTGGAGGGGGGGGAGAGGGAGGGGAGGCCTAGGTGGATGAGATGGAGGGATGGGGTGGAGAGGTATATGAGAGAGAGGGGGTGTGAGTTGGGGAGTAGGGCAGTGAAATGGCGGGGGACAGGGTGACGTGGAGGCAATTTGTTTGTGTCATCCCGAATGGGATTGAGGCGCCTGGGCAATATATATATATATATATATATATATGTATACAATTATGTATATATATATAAATATTTATCTATCTATCATCCAATCCTACATTGCTCCATGTGAGCGAGGCAGTTGGTCCCGACATTTAAGATGAGAGTGACCAGCCTCACTCATCCCTGAGTGGCGTTACACGAGCAATCAACCCCAACCAACCCTTGGATATAAACCTTCACTGGCTCAGTCCGATTGGAGCGCAATAATTACCCACTAAAAAAACCACCAGGCGCCAAAATTTGGTTATATGGTTACCACCCAGTAGGGCAAATGGTTTCCTGGTGTACAGGAAACCATTTGCTTTGTCACTCAGTGTAGAGTCACCCACATGCAGAAGGAAGAGAAAGAATGAAGGAAAGAAAAGACTGGAAGAGGGAGGTAAAGTTGCCCATAGGCAGAAGGACAAGGAAAGAATGAACGAAAGGAAGGCAGAAGAGGATGGAAGGAAAGAGGGATGGAGGAGAGGAAAGGGGCAGACACCCGAGAGCAGCACCACATGGAGTGAGGATGCAGAGTGCCCCCATCGCACCACAAATATATATATATATATATATATATATATATATATATATATATATATATATGTATACATATATATACACGTGTATATTGTATATATATACTTGTATGTATATATATATATATATATATATATATATACTGTATATATATATATATATATATATATATACTGTATATATATATATATATATATATATACTGTATATATATATATATATATATATATATATATATATATATATATTTATATATATATATATATATATATATATATATATATTTATATATATATATATATATTTATATATATATATATATATATATATATATATATATATATATAATACATACTATATATATATATATATATATATATATATATATACTCATATATCATATATATATATATATATATATATATATATATATATATATATATATATATATATATGTGAATTGAAATGAAATGGATCTGGACAGCCTTTGGAATGCATATAGGGATTGCTAAGTTAGGATTGCTAAAGTGGTGTGGTGTGGCAAGAGAAAGCTATCAACAAAGAAGAAATGTACTGCATGTTGGGATAATGAAGTTAAGAGAGCGGTGGAGGAAAAGAGGAAGTGACTAAAGTGGTTACAAGACAGGTGTTCAGTTGAAATTAGAACTGAATATATTGAGAGCAAGATGCACATAATGAGGCTAGTGAAGAGGAAAAAGGAAGGAGGTAAATGATGATCTAGGAAGGAAAAATGAATGCCAATCACCTTGAAAATAGGAAGCTATTCTGGAAAGAGGTGCCAGAAATGTAGAAGTTAAAGTTTAAAGAAATGTGATGGTGTGAAGGATGTAGGTGGTAGATTATTAACCCATGGGGATGAAGTAAGGACCAAATGGAAAGAATATTTTGGAGTCTGGATGAATGGGAATAGAGAGAGCAGAGCAGCTGTAAACATGATTAGTTTTGGGGGTGTGCAGAGAAGGAATGCAGTGTCAGGAGATGTGACACACACACGGGAGAACAGTGCTATGAAGTGGCTGAAAAATGGGAAAGCAGCTGGGGTTGAGGAGGTGTATGCAGAGATGCCTAAGTGTAGTGGAGAGCGTGGAATGAAGTGCTTGTTGGAGACATGTAAGAAGGCATGGATGAGTGAAACTGTGCCAGCAGAATGGAAAAAAGGCTGCATTGTAGCCCTGCACAAAAATAAAGGTGAGTGATATTAGTGCAAGAATTATCGTGGCATAAGTTTGTTGAGTGTGGTAGGGAAGGTTTATGGAAGAATTATTACAGAGAAAGTAAGAGACATTTCAGTAGTCCTAGTGAGTGATGAACAGGGTGGCTTTAGGAGTGGAAGAGAATGTGGACTGAAAGTTTTTGCAGTGAGACAGATAGCAGAGAAGGCTTGTGAGAAGGACCATAAGGTGTTTATGACATTCATGGATGTGGAAAAAGCATACGACAAGGTGGATAGAGAAGGATTGGGGAAAAAGTCTTGTGCATGTACAGTGTAGATGATAAGCTGCTGGGTGCCATCAAGCATTTTTATGATGGTGGTGAAGCATGCCATGTTAATGGGCATCTAAGTGGGACCCATATTTATAATCTGTGGGGCGCGACATGGCTGTTGCTGTGATGTCCCCATGGTTGTTCAATATATACTCATATATGGATTGGGTGATGAGAGAAGTAAAAACACAAGTAATGGAGAGAGGGATGGCATTGGTAATGAATGGTGATGGATGGAATATCTCAAATTTGTTGTATGCTGATGATGCAGTACGGGACAAGAACTTGGCAGGCTAGTGCAGAGTTTTGCTGATGTCTGTGAGTGTTGTGCCTTAAGAGTAAATGTAGAAAAGAGTAAAGTGATGGTTGGCTGGAGAGAGAGACGGTGACTCCCAGTGTGATGTTACAGTGAATGGAGAGAGACTGGAATTGGTGAGAGAGTTCCAAATACCAGGCGCAATGATTGAGAGCAGAGGAAAATGTCCAAAAGAAGTTGAAAGTATAGTGACACAAGGAAGGAAAGAAGCTGGTGCAATGAAGGCCTTGATGAGAAACAGAGGCTTGAGTGTTGCAGCTGCACGAGAGGCTTACATGAAGGGGAGTGTTAGTGCCAACTTCACATATGGATGTGAGACTATGGTGTGGCATGAAAAATGAAAAGTCAAGAGTAAGAGCAATGGAGATGGGACTGCTATGGAATGTACTGCATGTGGAGCACAGAGGGTTGATAGGATATAAACTAATGTGATTCAGAAAGATGTGGAGGGAGGAAGTCATTGTGGACACCAGAGTCGAAAAGAATGTACTGAGATGGTATGGTTGTGTGGAGGAGAATGGATAACAACAGAGTGGTGCAAAAAGTATATCTGAGCTAATTTGAAGGAGGGAGGAGGCGAGGTAAGAGGCCAAGGAGAATATGGAGTGATATGGTGGATGAGGGTGTGAGGAAGAGAGGTTTTGAAGTTGGTGAGGCTATGGAACTGACAAGAGGTTAAGCTGGCTGGATGAATGTTGTGATGAGAAGTGCATGATCAGGGATTATGGCATTGACCCCTTTTTAACGTGGCAGCGCCCTGATTGACTCTGTTGGATACGTTTATGTGAAGCTACAGAATGTTGTGAATGTTTTTGGTGTATCCGATAGAGCCAGGATTCCGGGGCTTGGATGATGAGTGAATGGAAGTGTGGCCCATTGGGTTGGGCAGACTTGGGCTGTCTGGACATTGCTACTCCTCACCCTGCCCTAGGGTGTGGGAAAGGAGGTCCTGATGATGATGATGATGACATACCTATACCTGTTACTTCTCCTGCCTGTTGTTGAGGTTCTTGCTGCCTCCTCTCGTCATCTCGATGCTCAAAGAACCTTTGTGATGAGGGTCTGCCTTCTCTGATTGACGTGCTGCCTGGGTGTAAATCCACATAGAACCGGATACTGTCATCCACATTAGTTACTGGCAGTGCACTACGTTGGTATCCTTGAACAGTTCCCCCTTCAGTATCTCCACAGCATGTTAGATGTCCAGGGGTAGTAGTACGGACGCAGTATGTCAGTACTGTATTAGAGAGGAACTCCTCGGATTTTGCCTACTTTGCATGGCTGATCCTTACTAGCCCAAAAATCCCATTTAGAGTAATAAAATATTGTATTTTTTTGCTGACTGTACTGACGAGGAATAGTACTGGACAAATGCATACTGGATGCAAGGGTATTGTATATATCATCATCATCATCATCATCATCAGCTGTTGAGGCCCCTGGCCTATCCCTACCAAGGCAGGTACGATACAGCCAATGTATCATTACCCAGTAGTATAGGCTGTGTGGAAGAGACTGTATGTAGGGAGAGAAGTGCTTGTGAGTGTGATTGTCGTGTTGTAGAGACTTTGGATGTGTGTGTAGTCTGTGAACCAAGTGTAATCGGTCTACTCCTAAGCTGATTAGATGCAAGCATACCAGTATGCAAGACACTGGTCAACCACAGCACCCTTATGTCCGCCAAAGTAGTAAGTGGCTCGGTGAACGATTCCCAAAGTTTTTACAACTCTGGCGGGATGCAAACCCACGTCCTCCAGCGTGCGAAACGCACACCCCACTATCACTGTATTTCACAGTGTATATATATATATATATATATATATATATATAGGTATATATATATATATATATATATATATATATATATATATATATATATATATATATATATATATATATATATATATGTATGTATATATATATATATATATATATATATATATATATATATATGTATGTATACAGTAGGTACCCATAGTACCCGAGTTCAGAGTATGCACCCGCTATTGTATGCTAGGACCTATTTTTTTTCTGGAATTTTAGTGTATTTTATAATAGTAAGCACAGATTGAACTCGTTGTAGGCAAGACAGCAGTGAAGAGTGGCTCAAATCAGGGTTTACCCCAAGCACGCGATTGCCACCCCCAACCACCAGTGACTGAGAGCGGAGACTTGTCTGTGATGGAGCTCAAATCGGATACTGTGTGCCCTAGATAAATTGAAGGAAGAACTTTGAACATGGAACACTGTCAGTTGCGAGTGGAGGAAGTGATGACATCACTTTGAAAGGTTTAGGAACGAAGTAAGTGCATTAGCTAGTGAAAGTGTCGTAAAGTGCTGGTGACGAGAGTGGTGTGGCACGTGGTGCAGGTGCCCGCTAGGGTTCTGAGAAAATTCACCATCGTCAGTTTGCCGTAAGACAATGATTAACTTGTTTCTTCCTCACTGTAGTCGCTTTTGAATATATATTCTGGCGTCACCTATAGCCGTCTTCATTAATGACTGTGAATTATCTTATCATTGTTGTGATGGCGAATTTGACTTATCACGAATTCTCCCGAAACTTATCACTAGGTGCCTCACCCTGCCTCTGATCCCCTTCTTACCTCCATTAAGCCTCTTGCCCTCTTGGGTTAAGGTGAGCAGCCATA